>NW_020955442.1:1843961-1858461 GCF_003031625.1 Empidonax traillii
GACTGGCCATTATTTGTTAAACAAATATTTTTTAAACAAATATAATATTTTTTGTTAAACAAATATAATATTTTTAAGAGATACAAAATATGTATTTCAATGTCAGTTACATCACTGAGATTTAATATAGAGATATGTGACATATTACATGAATCTTAAACTAATTTGTTGCCAAATATTTAATTCTGAAATATTAGCTATTATACGGTAAATTCAAAGTAAAATATAACACTCCAATACACCTTATCCAGGCAAAAGATTTTTTCCTATTCTCACTCAAAATAACTTACCTCAGGTTTCTCTTAAGTACTAATGTGACTTCTCAGGGAATTTCAAAACCACATTTTTGTTTTGCCCTTATTTAATTGGGATGGTCAGAAGAAAATTTTATATATATGCCCATACAAAACTAGTGGGATCACTTATATATGTTCCTTTTTCACGATTGCCTCAAGACAAGCCTTAGTTAAAAGAGAAGCAGAACTGTGAGGATGTGGCTAAAAGCACTATAGATATTTTGTAGGAAACTCAATTGCTTTCATACCTTTTGGATGTTGAAACCCAGGGGTATCTTCATGCACACCTGTTAACTGACAAAACTGAAACTTTAGGTTGTTAGACACTGTTAATTGAAGCTGCCATTAATTACAACAGATAAATAATTCAACCATTAAAGGGGGATCCAATATTTTGGACGTATCTTTCAGAGGTGACAGGGTTTGATAATTTACAACTAAGTCTGAGTAACTTCATTTTACTTCTTCCCTAATTATGTCACCAGCTGGAAACTCTGCTGGAGTATTTTAACACTGGAACTCCAGCTACGATTCCTATGCCTTTCTTAAGGCTTCTCAGACAACCATTTACACGAGAAAGTTCAATGTCAACTAAAACAAAACAAACAAATGGAATATCCAACCACAAACATTAAAGCTGTCTAGAAAATGTATCTTCCTAATGCTTTTGTTGCCATTAGAGAGTACCAGCTTGTGCTGGTAACAGTTTTCTGGTTTTCATTACAAAAGCTGTGTAACGTGCAATTAATAAAGTGGTTGGTATTAGTTACTAAACTGAGTATTAGATTCATACAAGTCTTTAAGCTACAACTAACTAAAACGTCTAATATTCCTTCTTTAAACTGCCCTTGAATTTAAAAATATATTTTATTAGTTGGAAAATGAGGACTTGTTTGAGTAAGTGAGCTAAAGACAACCTAAAGGGCCCATTTAAAAGGAAATTAATAAAATTAATAAAACATAAGTCATCATGATAGTGTAAATACAGAATTCCCATCCATTGATGTATTGGAAATCCTATTTGATGTCTATTACTCTGGAATTAATTTAATTTCTGTAGATATCTGAAGTTCATCAAGGGGTTACTGGGCTATGTTAGATTAAAAATCACTCCATGAATTTCTAAATTGTTGAGTAGTGGCAAGAATGGGGCTGCTCCAAAAGTCCATGAGCTGGGGACTGAGAGTGGCTGTTATGTAGATGGGCAGTGCTCTCACCAGTGGGCTCAGCCTGAGGAGCAGAACTGGGGGGACAGCAGTGGGTCCTGTTGGCAGACCAAGGAGCATCAGGCAATGGTGTGGGATCAGGCCAGGACCAAGTTCAAGGTATAAAATACAAATGACAGGCCAGAAACACGGCTTAGGATCAACACTGCTGCAGTGTTGTTGGGACAGGGAGTGAAGGCCCCAAGCTGGGCTGAAATGGGGTCCTGGGCAATGCTAGCAGGGTGAAAGACCCAGGGTAAAGCTAGGCAGGGACAGAAACTGCTAACAGTGTCCTCAGGCTCCTGAAATAACCTGACTTTCAATTTAAAAGTAAACAAAAAACCCCACCATCAACAAACAAACAGAACAAAAAAAAAAAAAAATCACGTTTAAAACTGTAATACAAAATCGGCCATATTTCTTCCAGATAACTATTAGATAATATTTCTTTGTTGTTTATCAAAAAATACAGTAACATTTCCTACAGTTGCTAAACATATTTCCATATATAATAATACTTACTTGATATAAACCTATTAATATACAATTATACTTCAGAGATTAAATTATCTGACAACTTCCTATATGTATTAGTTTTTTACCTTAAAGAGCTTTTTTGTCAGCATTCTCTAGCTTCAGAATGAACTTGAAAAAAATCAATAATTATTCTCAATAATTTAATCCATTAGATCAAGAATTAGAATTTTTTATAAAAATATTGATTTAAATATAAGGAAGATGTTAACAAGACAACTATTATTACAGAAAACATCCATAATTTTCCATTCTGACCATGGCTCATGCAAGCTTTTACATATTTAACCATTTTGGAGTGGAAAGGGGAATAAGAGGTGGTTGTGCATTCTGAAAGACTCATGAGAAATATGAAAGATAAAATCATGTCAGCAGTGAGAAACTCTTCCTCACACACAGTAAACCTCCTTTTCTCTTAAGTCTTTCCAAGTATTGTTGATGTGAATTAGGATAGCTACCTGAACCATGGAGTTGAAAAATCATGAATGATATGTGGGAATTTTATATAAAAGTACCTAAGTTTCTTTGCAATGATAAAGCACTAACTCTCTCAAAGCTTCCCAAAACATTAGTATTAATACATAACTGTTCCAAGGGTTTAAAATATGCTGAAATTGGCTAACGAGTAATATGCTTAGATTCAAGCATAGCCAAATCAGTCAGAATTTGTTAGAAACAGGTTTTTTTTCATGAACTAATGCTATATGACAAGTGCTGGCTGTGAATATTTATGTATTGATTCTTATTATCCTGTGCTAGCAAAAAAACATTCATAAAAACATTCTTATTCACTAAGAAGAAAAAAGCTTTAGTATCACTACCGAACAGTAGTTTCTGAGGTGCCTAAATACTTATGTAGATCTGAACCTATGCATCTAAATCCATGCTCAGAAACACCTACTTAAGTTATTCATAAGTATTCTAGGTCAGCTAAGACTCTAACAGCAATCAGATCAAATGCACTTCACTTTTAGGTATGATTTCATACTACTTTTAAAGAAAACACTAAAGTGACAATGCTTTAAAGTTTCAAATACCACTCAGCACACTGTAGAGAACAATGGAAGTTCAGCATCTGGATTCCTCATGGAAAAATAAAGGCCATCTTAAATGGTCTCTTTAATCTATTATGGCACTATCTACTCTTAAGACCCACGGCACAGTTTAGTGTGGCATTAGAAACTGTCTGCCAGCCATGGATCACTTCTTCCTGTTCTTGGAACAACCCTGTCATAAGGAAAAAGTCAGTGTTTCTAACAATTAATGTTAGAGCGCACTGTGTGTTTCAAAGCACTGTGAAGTCATTCTCTAACCACATAGAACCTTAATTTTTACTCAGTTTTTTAACTATCAGTGCAGAGAACAATAACCGTACTAAATTTGTGTGCTATCTTCAACTCACAGGAATCATTGCAATGAACAGGAGTCAAAGATTTCTTATCTAGTTATCTTCCTCACCAATAGTTGAAGATGTTTGAATTATCAAAACATAAGACAAAAGGCAAAGATAATGCTTAAAGTGTTAAGTTGGATTTTCAGTCTCAGCTTTTACCCTGCATAACAGCTTTTATCCTGCATACCTGTAGCATAATATTTCCCATGGCCCTCAAAACACTTACATTTAGACTGAGAGCCTGATCCTAGTACAGTTTTGCTAGTGTAATTGTAGCATTCTGACCAGAAGAATCACAGAATATACTGATTTGGAAAGGACCCACAAGGATCATCAAGACCAACTCTTGCACAGGACCATCCCCAAGAGTCACGCCATGTGCCAAATGCTTCTTGAACTCTGTCAGCCTTAGTGCCTCCCTGGTGACTTCCAGTGCCTAACCACCCTCTGGGTGGAGAACTTTTTTCTAATGTCTAACCTAAACCCTTCTTGAGACAACTTGAGGCCATTGCCTTGGATCCTGTTACAGGTCACCACAAAGAAGAGATCAGTGTCTGCCCCTCCACCTCATGAGGAAGTTCAAGATTGCAATGAGGTGTCCCTTCAGTCTCCTCTTTTCCAGACTGACCAAACCACGTGACCTCAGCCATTCTGCATATGGCTTTCCCTCAAGGCCCTTCTCCATCTTCACTGCCCTCCTTTGGACGCTTTCTAATAGCATAATATCTTATATTGCAACAGTCCCATCCTGGGCCCTGCCTGTTACTTCCCTATTGCCCTTTGCGTCTGCCTCCAGGCAAAGGCATTCCCCTGCCAAGTCTCCACATGATAACAGGGAGAATTGGTGTTGCCCCCAACTTACCTTCATTTGCCTTTCACTGGGCATGAATATTTATATTGCTTATAAATATTTCTTTGTATTGTTTTGTATTGTTTTGACATGATGTTCATAGCATTATAGGCAAAACCTAACACTTCTTTTCTGTAACTATACAGATATCTCAGTGGCTTTTTGTTTGTTTAGTTGCAAGTAAATTTAACCTTCATGCAGCAATACTGTTGTTTTCAATATAGCTGCTATAGTTTTTTCGGTGAGAGGCTTGGTAATTTGCAAAACTGCTTGAAGACTTTACAAGATGTTGAATTATGCAGATTCAATGAATTGAGCCAAGAGAACTGAGATAGAGAATGTGTCAGTCTTGCTGGCAGACTATAGAAATAAACTGAACAACATAACTGCTTGGTAAATACACATTTGTTTAGTTTAGATTGGGATTGGTTTTTGTTTGGAGAAAACTGAACTGGGCTTTGAAGTCTTCAAGCTACTGAGACACCTCAAAGTTTCACACATGCCAGACAGCTTGTAAAAGCTGGTCCCAGGAGGTTTTTACCATGTTATCTGTTCTTCTATTCATAATTAAAATCTAGCAACAGGAGTTTTCAGGCAGGATATTAAATGGATGTGAGGAGGAGGGTTGGGTTTTTTTTGCTTTGTTCCTTAGGTGCTATCTCCTGTTTCTACTACTGCTAAACAATGCTTATGAGGATGCTCAGATGTAATACTTGTCTACACAAACAGTAAGCAGCACCTGATAGTGGTAATATAAATATTAAAATTAACAATTTCCTTGTTGTTTCTTTCTGATTTGTCTTTCTTTTATGCCTTTTTTTTTTTTTTGGTCCATCTGGACATATATATGCAAACTTTGTATAAATCTAGGTGACTGTGGTGGACCCAGTTTATTCCTAGCTCTAGTTTAGAGATGTGCTAATCTGAAAACACTTTGCCAGCAGGACATTTGAAGAACATGATTTTCACTTGGCCTTAGAAGAATACTACAAGAAATGCCAATGTATTTTAGTACCTTCAGCAGCTGTAGCCAAGATGTTTCTATCAGAAAGTGCCGCAGGCATCATTTTCACTGCTTTTCTTTTTCCACCCAAACTGAAAGAGGTTTAAGATGGATTTTTTAATTGCCTCACCCTGGGATCTAGTTGAACCAAATGTGTTGTTGGAATTAGTGAGCCTAATTCCCTACTATTGCTAGACATAATATCACAAGTATGATAAATGTATTTTAAGATGAACTGCAATACTATTGCTCATATACTCTCCAGGAAACCTGTGTTCTGGAAGCATCATCAGTAATAAATCTAAGAGTCAAATACACAGCTATAGGGAAGAAAAACAACTTGGAAGAAACAAACAAAAACCACTTCAGTCAGAAAGTATCATGTGGCATGATCATTTTCTTAAATGTAACCACACTTGCTGTTTGTTCTTCTGTTCTTTCCCTGTCCTTGAACAAAGGGCAAGCCCTGCCACTAATTTGCTTACTTCAGTTTGACTGCTTGCACACTTAAAGACTTGCTTGCTTATATCTAGCACTCTTGTCTAGTTTGTGAAATAATTAAGTGTAACAAGTAATCTACCATTCCATTAAAAAAAAAATCTTAAGCAAGGGCCATTCGCTTAAGTGTTGGATTTAATGAACCTTGTAGGCCCCTTCCAACTCAGAATATTCTGTGATTCTGATACTTCTAAAATTCAAATACCTCTCTGTTTGAGATTTTAAAGCACACAGCAACAGAGCTGCACAGGAAACACAGTGGCTGTAGTGCTGACTGAACTTTTCATGATACATTTCTAACTGGGTGTTGTTCCTGTTGCTTCAAATTATTTGGAATCACAAGCAGCTATATTTTAGGGACAGAAAAGAGGAAGTGAAGTCTCTGCTTCTCTAGGACCCAGCCTACTATTAAAAAGAAAAATAGGAAGATGAACTTTGAAAAATCACATTCATAATCCCCCAAAACCTTAACTCTTTTTACAAAATAGCAAAGTAATCAATAACTCTAAGCTACAACAGCACTGTTAACTAAAACTCTAGAAACTTTCTCTTAAAAAGCATTTGCTTTATTGCTTCATATTTCAGTACCCCAAATTTAAGATAAAGAATATGTTTTGTTTCAGTCTGTGGAGAAACATTGTACAAACCCTTTTTTTTTTGTATAAGAATCATAGATACTGGCAGCTGATCGCAGTAAAATTAGTATTCTGGTTGAAATCTGGCAACTGGGAGTCCCTTGATAGCATTTTCCAGACTTCAGGGCTTGTACTCTCATGCATTGTGAGAGAAGAAATGTTACTTTCTCTTTCAAATAGCTGTTCTGTTGAAAGCTAGAGGTATTTCACCCAGCACTGAAATGTAGCACAGTCCCTCACTCTTACTGAGATGTCTCTTGCTAAAGCTTCGTTGAAGTACACTGGATTACACAGGCCTTAGAATCCGCCATGGATATGTTATCTGGAAATATGAAGGCAACTGTGCTTAGATCAGTGCTACATTTAGTACTTAATGTGTATAACTAATTAAAAAACACAAAACACAACAACAAAAACAAACAAACAAAAAACCCCCACAAAACAAACAAACAAAAACAACAACAACCCAAACCAAAACAAACAAACAAACAAAAAAGACAAAAACCACAGAGCCAGAGGGGATTACAAAACACTTGAATAGCCTTTTGAATTTTTTCACTTTAGAATTTGATTGCTCAGTCCATGAAGCAGAGTTTTACATGCTTGCTGTGAAAAGTTCTATGCTGATCTAATTAATTCTTCAAAGCGAACTGTTATTTGTTGGAAAAAAAATAGTATAATGATCTCAATAAAGTAAGCATGTGTTGTGCTTCTGGGTATTCAGAAGTCTTTGACATATAGATAAATACTTTCTGTTGCAACCAAATTTGGGGTTGAAAAAGACAGTATGAAAAATTCAATTGTTTAGTATGCAAAAAATCAAACTTTCTATATTCCTTGAATCACTGAGGGTTCCTATGCGTAATTATAGGGCTTCTGTGCTCAGATTTCAGCATGTTCCTAAGTACTTAGAAGTGATAAACTGACGAATGTTGAAATGGGAAAGGGTGGGGGCTCTAGGTCTAGGGGGTTTTGCCCATTACCTGGAGGGGAAAGTGGTCTCCCCCTCCCCTCCTCTCCCACGTGGTTCCCATTGCTGTCCACAGAGACCACAGGAGATCAGCAGAGGAGAGAGCTTATTGTTTTGGGTAGGGACACATATAGGCTTCAAGGGGATTACAAAAAAAACAATCAAAAGTTCATGGGGGTCTTACAAACACACCAATGACAATAAGGGGTTAACAAGCAATAGACAAAGCTATCAAAGCCAATGAGGAAACTTTTAGTTACCTCTTTGGCATTCCAAAGTAGAGATAACACTAAGAACTTGGGGAAGAGGAAGGTGAGTTAGCAAAAGAGCTACAAAATCCATTTTGAAAGCATGTTCACTTAAACAACATTAAAAACTTCTGTTTTCTCTTATATACTGTAAGTTCACTGCAACAATAAACCCTGCAGTACAATTATTTAACGTTGGAAAAAAACATAGGAATCTGAAACAATGCTTTGTGATGTTTTTTTAATTTCTTCCTGAGAAATCATCAGATCTTCTATAATTTCTTACAAACCTTTGAATTATAATAGTTAAAGAATTCCTGGAAGACCTGAATTTGAAGTATAAATAAAGTTGTGCAGATTTAAAATTTGGCTGATCAGTGCAGTTAAAGCTGCACAAAAAAAAGTCATGGATTTCTTCAGTTGTTGTTTTCTTGAGTTTTGTTTTGCTTTGCTGTGTTTTCCCTTCCCATATCATTCTGCAGAATATCTGAAAGATCAAAGAGGTTCCAAAATAATTTTTCAAATTAATCTTAGCAATGAAATGATATTCAATAATATTACAATGTTGAATACTTTATTCCAGTGGGAAATTATTTGAGTAACTCTGAAAGTATGACTACTAAAGAAGTTAGTGATATCTCTGGCACTTTTTGAAGTCTTATAAACTTATAAATATGTAAAACACATGTGAGCAAACCCAGGGTGCCAGCACAGAATATATTAAACTTTCTTAATCCCGAGTCTCACATTGATGGCTGTTGGCATGGCTAGATAGGCTCAATCTGCCAGAGGTATTCAAGTACTCAGATAGAATAGTAGTAGTGATGTCAGAAATTATTAAAATTAACTTTGTTTTACAAAACCGATTCTTTAAAATTCAATCAGTTGCAACTGGGGTTGATTCTTAAATAAGGGGATCACTTAGGAGCTTTTCTGCCAGGTCCAGAGATATCTTAATAAGGTTGCAGTTTGTAAAATTGTTTGTCTACTGTTAGCAGCCCATGCAGGAATCAGTATATTCTCAAGGTCTTTGAGTATGTCTAGTTTAAGAATAAATTTTATCTGGCTGTATGTCACCTGTGTCAAGCTTGAGGAATCCCTATGTAACTGTTCAGTTTATTGAAGTTGTTTATCACTAGTGGATGACTTTACTGGTTTATTCAAAAGTTTTAAACCCTACTTGTCATAAGGAAGCAGCACTTTTATCACTCTACCATAGTGTAGTTATGCATTTTCGTATGCATTGTGTGTATATACACACACGTAGGAGTTTATACTCTATCTGTATATACACAGTGTATGTATACACTGCATATGTACAATGACCTGAATGTCAGTAAGGGGGGCATAAAGAGCAAAAGGGAGCTGAGCCCAGAGGGTTTGAATACTTGGTGTGTGTATATACGTGTGTGTGTGTGTGCACATGCACACATGTATCTGTGTGTTTACATATGTATTTGTATAGATCTGTCAAGCTTGTGCTGCTTAAAGGGTATATGCTGGGGAAAAAAAAAAAAGAGAATGGGGCAGAAGTAATTCAAGGAACCATCTTTTAGGAAGTCATTTAAGAAAAAGCAAATTATAAATAACAACAGATATAAAAATCTACTGTTATCCATTACAGATTAAGACAAAGGAAGGGCAGCATATTAAATAATTTTTACTTTATATCAGTCTAAAAGAAAAAAAATTACAGTACTTCAAAAGGAATAACTAAATTTTTTTTGATCTGATATTAGATGTCATACAGGCATGAATGGGCTTTAAAGAAACAGTATTAGAGAAAAAAGCCTGGTCTGGAGGCTGTTACAGAAGGTTGTTATGTGCTATTTCAGTTTTCACCAAGGCTCACAATAAAGTACTCAGTTTCATAGTATTTCTAAGTATATCCATAACTGCTTAGCCATAAAGATCTTGGTTAAATGTAATTTATGCATTTCCACAAGAATTACTTTAGGATAAGACTATTTCTTATATGCTAAGAATAATTTGATTACTCTTATCCCCTTGATCTCCATATTTTTAAATCAAAGTAGTGTACATTTTTAAAAGCAAGGCTCTCTTACTGCACCACATGTTGTTTGGTGCCAGTGGTAGGTGGCCAGCTCTTTACAAAGCACTGAATATGTGATACAGTTGTGCTATTCACACAATTGCTTTTCATAAGCTGGCTCTGAACCCATGGTATAAGTGTCTCTGTTTGTGCTAGCTCAGTGGTGCACACGATAACATAATTGTTTCTTGACTAATAAGGTATAATGTGAACCACATGGACTGTGGAAATTTAATTTACAAACTAAGTGGTCATTTGACCATGAATTGAAGATGCTGCAACTAGGAAGCCAAAGAACTGAATGAAACAGTAGTGATGTGCTCTCCGCTACAAACAACAAAAAGGGTGTGCTGCTGGCAAAGGAAAGGGCTTCTGGGACATCCTTACGGGAGAGCAATATAGGATTAATACTGTACATCTCCCTAGTGCAGACACACTTTATCAGTGACTGTGACAAGGTAAATACAAATGTCATTACTTTTTTCATCTGTTCAGGCCAGATGAATAAGTTTAACAAAATAAAGACAACAACAATTTTAAAATTGAAAACAGTTATCCTTTCAGTGTTATTGGTAAGTAAAAGCAATTTAAGCATGCTAAATTATTAGAGGCTCTCAGATGATATGAGTTTTTTCCAGCTTCATGGATAATATAAAAGTGAAGATGCAGTTGGATATTTAGGATGCATGATTTTTTTTGAACACTTCAAATTTTTGTTTCACTTAACATTACAGAACTACCTTTTCTTGTACTTCCCTTAAAAATATGACTAAACATGTAAGAGCACATCTTTCCAGGCACCTGCAGGCAAAATGGGAAGTATAACTCAACTATGTTTTACACACTGAATGTCATCATTGTTCAAGTTAATAAAAAAATTAAGTCTTTTTTTTAATAGGTCACATGGTGTTTTACAAACGATTAGTACTGACTATTAAAAGATGTATGTTAATTGCATTTATTACAAATTTGTTAACTTGTGAAGAAATACTATCAGTGTTTAATTAAAACATGGATAATACTAATTTTTAAAGTTTTTTGCTGCAGCTAGTTCTTTTGCTTGGAAAACATAAAAAAATTCAGGTTTCCTACTGTTACGGAAATCCAAGCTAACAGTAAAGAAAACAGTAGAGATTATATGACTTTCTGGATCCAATAGTCTGACAAGTATGTTTCCTAACAACCTACACAGAATTTTCCTGAAATTTGTTATGAGGGGAATGGGGAAGAGAGGATGGCCCTTTGTGTTGTCCAGTTTCAGGTCAAATTAACTGTTCTTGTAGGGAAAACCAGTACAGACTGGCATACTCTGCAGAGAAATTACCTATCATACTCCATGTACAGCAGAAGACTTTATTTGGGTGGTCTCTCCAGTGAATTGTGGTACAATCTGAGTTTCCTATCACAAGACAACATCAGTAAGACAGTTTTTATTTTCAGATGAAAAAATAAGTTTGTTTGTTTGCATTATTTTGAAGGGGAACAACCTGGGGCATAATTTTTTTTGTCACGGTCTTTGAGTAGAACATCTTCATTGGCTAGGAACAACAGTCTACTGCTTCTGCTGTAGTAGAAGACCTTTGATGGTGATATCATTCTATAGGATTTTGGTACACATGGAAAAATGGAAGCATAAGGAACCATATCAATTTTCCTATTCTTACATTTTTAACGTACCTTGGTAGGAACATTTTTTCAGTAATTTTGACCTTTTTTAAAATATATATATATCTTTAACTATTTGGAAACTCTTTGGTTTGTTCTATAAGCTGCTAAAGTTATCCAAGTATTAATAAGTGCTGTGTTACCTGGAGGTTCATCACTGTAAAGTAGCTTACGTGTAATTCTCTGACCTAACTGTTTGCTAGTTTCTTGATAAAGATCTGATATGGCAGATTTTTGTTTCAAACTCTTAATCATCATCAGATCATTCTGCTATCATGGCAATTTTCCTGCTAGAACAGCTGTTAAGCCAGAATAAATATTTAATTGCAAACACACACAGCATGAGTCCTTAATATAGTTCCATCATGAAGTCACTGTAGGGCAAAAGACCATTGTATGTTTTAGTTTGAACACACATTTATGGGTCAGTGAAGAAAGCAGTTAACATGGAATGACATGTTTTCTAAGGAATGGCAAAAGTATTCTAAGAAATAGTTAAAAAACACACCGAAACAACTCGTTTTGCTGGGTAGCTCTGGGAACAGAATACTGATTTAAAATATCTAATTCTTTATCTAAGAGTCCAAACAAGGAGGTACTGCCCTATTTTTTTTCTGGTTTTCATTTGAGAATCCGGATAGATTTTATTAATCTGAAAAAGAGGAATATGAAAAAAAGCATCAACATCACTCACAACAGAAAACATAGGTAAGGTCTTCAGTTTCTCACATCAAGCAGCTCACAGCATACAGAATGATTAAGGTTGGCAGGGACATTTGGAGGTCATGTGGGAAAATACTCTACTCAGGCAGAGGGACGCAGAGCAGGCTGACTAGGATTGTGTCCGGGCAGATTTTTAATCTCACTGTCTGCTCTTATCCAGCCCATACTTAACTAGCTTTTCTAAGTAGAAAGTAGAAAATGCCTCTTCTACCAGGAGTCATAGAAGTTTATCAAGTTAGCCTTGCATTTTCTCTGGTCCTTGGATTTCTGAAGACTATTCCTGCTACCAAAAACAGAGGAGAGGAAGGTATTTGTTACCTTAGCTTTTCCTACATCCTTAGGAGCAAAAGCTCCTAAGCCAGTTAGCAACTGGTCCATGCTTTTCCTAGTCTTCCTTTTGCTACTTATCTATATACAGAATTCCTTCTTGCTGCCTTTGCCATGATACAACAGTGTCTCCGTAGTCCATACTTATTTCTCGTTCTACCTTGTGTATTATTCCTTGCTGTGTGTGAATTTTGCTAGGAGCTCCTTGCTTATTCATGCAGGCCTTCTGGCAATTTTTACTTTTGCTCATTGGAATGGATTGCTCATGAACTTGTAAGAGTTGATACTTGAATTTCAGCCAGTTTCCTTGGACCCTTCTTCCCTCTAGGGCTTTATCCCACAAAGCACTTTCAAGAACATCCTTGATGAAGCCAGAATCTGTTCTCATTAAGTCCAGATCTTACTTTTTGCCCTCCCCTATATTACCAGGAACCTGAAGTCTTCCACCTCATGGTCGCTGCAGCCAAGGCTGCTTTCAACCTTCACATCCCTAACCAGGTCACAAGCTGAAAATATTAAGAATAGAGATCTGCTTCAGAAAAGTAATCTTCTAGATTAGCTATTCCTTAGTTTAGTCTTAAACCTGTGTTCTAATTTTACACATAATTAGTTTGCAGTAGTGTGAAACATTGATAATATTTTCCTCAAGTATCAAGGACAGAAACATCTGCTGAACAGAAGTTTCTTCTTTTAAATGCCATAACTGATGGAGAGAAAACTACTATCCATCTTGGAAATATTAGAAATAAGCTTTCAAGTGCTTGCCCCTGGAGGGTTTTTAAAAGCCCAGTTTTGCACATCTGTCAACCTCACAGCTCTTTCTTTGTCTCTTCTTGTCCCTGCTCTATTCTTCTGTTGCCTTGGGAGTTTTTTCTTTCTGTCTTCCTTTCTCTTTACCTATTTACTGTTTTCCAGAAACTTCTCCCAGATGTACTTTCTTGATGCCTCATATATAAATTGCTGTCCGTTCTTCCCTGTGGAGAAATCTGTATGATCCAAGAAATTGCATAGACATCTCTTTTCTCTATTGGTTAGCCACACATTTTTAACAAAACATACAATGGATGTACCATAAATGATAAACAGACAAGCAAGAGTGCATTAACATTAACATCTGATAAGGAAGCCTTTAAGAAGTGAGAAAATAGCTAATGAGAAAAAACTTGCCCACTAGAAAGGTCACTCAGCTTTGCAAGAGCTGGCATTAAAGATTGTTTATACTTAATTTAAAAAAAGTCCCTGACTTCTACATTTAACCCACATCCCTGGGTTCAATGTGAAATTAGCAAGATTCAGTTAGGCTATTTTCTTCAGGATCTCAGCCCATGCACCTATTGGTGTAATCAAAGCAAAACGCTGAAACACATTTCTCTGAAAACAAGCGACCTGAGAAATCTCTTTGCCTATGTGACAACAGAAGTTGTCACAGTGCTTTTCATATTCTGTAGTGGCACAGAGTTCCTACATACAGGTTCTGCCCAATGAAATCTTGTCCAAAGGTTTAAGGGATTTGATGTAGATAGCTACTAACATTGCCTTAGATTTGTTTTAAGGTGGAACCAGGAAGAAAAGCATATTCTACTTCAAGATTTCACATTCTCATCAATGTTTCTTTTGTCTCTCAAAAACTTCTAGACAATCTGAAAGATCATAGAATCATAGAATTAACTGGGTTATAAGAGACCTCCGAGATCATCAAGTCCAACCCTTGTTTCAACACCACTGTGATTACCAGATCATGGCACTCAGTGCCACATCCAGCCTCGTCTTAAAAATCTCCAGGGACGGTGAATCCACCACCTCTCTGGGCAGACCATTCCAATGCCTGATCACTCTCTCTGTAAAGAACTTCTTTCTAATATTCAACCTAAACCTCCCCTGAGAGAGCTTAACCCCTCTTGTCCTATTGCTGATTGCCTGGAAGAAGAGACCAACGCCCACCTGGCTACAACCTCCTTTCAGGCAGTTGTAGAGAGTGATGAGTTCACCCCTGAGCCTTCTCTTCTCTAAACAACCCTAGTTCCCTCAGCCTCTCCTCATGGGACTTGTGCTCAAGTCCCTTCACCAGCCTCACTGCTCCTCTCTGGACCCGCTCCAGCA
>NW_020955442.1:1858858-1890803 GCF_003031625.1 Empidonax traillii
TCAATATCCTTCCTGAACTGAGGGGCCCAGAGCTGAACACAATACTCAAGGTGTGGCCTCACCAACGCAGAGTACAGGGGAAGGATCACTTCCCTGCTCCTGCTGGCCACACTGTTCCTGATCCAGGCCAGGATGCCATTGGCCTTCTTGGCCACCTGGGCACACTGCTGGCTCATGTTCAGCCTCCTGTCAATCAGCACCCCCAGATCCCTTTCCACCTCTCGTGATAAGTCATTCTTAGGGGGTGTTGAGACTCATTCTTCAAGTCTAATGCCAGCTGTATTTCTCTGGCCTCCAATTATGTAACAAATATAAATACAAGTAGCAGGTGATTTGTCTTCGGGATCCACAAGGTCTGTGTAGACATTACTGATAGCAAGAATGAGGCTCTTCTTCAGCCTTAGTTTCTAGCACTGATATTCAAATTTTGAGTGAATATTAAAGAAAGAGATTTTTGTGTAATTTGCCAAGCTCTCACATTTCCCTGGGTGTGAGTAGCTGTATCTTTACTTCAGGAATGAAAGTATATTTGTAATGCATTATAATGAAGAATAAGGGTCTTGATATGTATGTTCCTATTTAGGGTTTATGGATAGATCTGTTAAAAAAAAAAAAAAAATCAGTGTCTAAGAATGGACACTGATTCTCTAATAGCCTAAGAGAAGACAGTTCTGCAATAGCTATGCTTAGAACCCAGCATAATGTGAATTCATCTTAAAAGCTATTTTGTTATATCATGTTCAATTTTTTTTTAACGCACTCTCCCCATTTATTACTAAGGAAGCTTTTGCAGGGTGAGGAACTGTTTATAAAAGTGTAACCCATGGATACAGCTCCACTGCCTGGATCAGCATCACAGGCTCTCTGTGGGATTGCAAATCACCTACTTGGGTTTGACTGTAGTTTGTTTTCAACCAAAAGTTGTTTTACACTCCAGGAAATGTACTGTGATGCTACCTACAATAGTTAGGGGGTTCTTTAAATGTTTTTATGGTACAGATTCTACCTAGGTTGGAATATCTAACCTATTCTGTCAAACTGAACTTTACTGACTTGACCTTTTTGAGATTTTTGCTGTTACTCACAGGGTCATGCAATTGTAAAGAACAGAGGTGGATGTCTGAACCACAGAATACTGAAAAGGTCAAAGTAGCAATGCAATCTTCACTGTTTTTCCAGGCACAAGCTGTTGAAACTGTATCCACAGAATTCTCATGACTAGACTTGAAATACACCTTTAAAATGGTCTATGCAGACTTGGTTTTGATGGTGAGAGTGATGAAAATACTGAATCCTAAGAATGCTCTTATTCCATAGAGGTTATGATTTTGATTAAAATTTTTAACACCTACCATGTCAAATTAAGGCCATAAGCAATGTTGCACTATAGATATTTTGGCCTTTTATATAGTTTCCCCATAGCTGAACCATGCATTACATGATTCCCAGGTGATGGTTGTGTCTTGCAGTCTGTATCGTGCAAGGCATGCTGAATCTTATTCTTTTTCAATCTATCACGCTACCATAACATTGGAATATATGTGTTTGGGTTTCATATTTTTCCTCTCCACATCACAACAAGCTTTCTCATCCTTTGAAGGCTTTATTACAAAAATTTCATACTCCTGCAGCCTCATGTGTAACTATTGACTAGTATACAGCAAGCAGAGTCCTTATTTTATGTATTTGGTACTCCATGATTTTGTATATAATGGCATATAAGCCTCATTTACCCCATAAGTTACATCAGAACAATTAGGTGACATTTTTAGTGTTTCATTGGGAGGTGAATGTATTATTTCAATTTCTACAAAATTTTCCTAAAAGCCTGATATGGGCACAGAAACCCCACACCTTAAAAACAGAGCCAATAATTTGCTCTTAGTTCATGTAAAATATTAACAGGCTTATAATAATACAACAGCTGATACAAAACTATGAACAATAATGTGAACACAGTCCAAATTGATACAGAAAAGCCTCACAAAACAATTGTTTTAGTCACAGTTTTTAGACTCTTTCCATTTTCTCCAGTATTGTGTCTACCATTTCAATGTCCCTTTGGACCCTAAGTTTGACAGCACCTGTCAGGAGGAATACTGGTGATGAGGGAGTTACAATAAGTCATTGTTGTCCCTAGTTCTTTACCTGAAGGTATGTGATACTCACAATGAGACTTTGCTCCTCATTAGTTTTGTGTTTGTTTGGATTTATTTCTTATGTTATGTGGTCTATTCTGCTTTCCTCTCTTAGTTCCAGCTAAGGTTCAAAACCTCTAAAATAGTATGTTCTGATTAACACAACTTCTCACTGTTTGCTGTTGTTTTGGTTTATTTTTTTTTTTAATTTTTTTTTAAAGAAAAAAAAGATATATAATTCCATCTGAATTTTCACCAGAAGAAAAAGGACTTACCTGTTATGTAATCAGATGTAATAAATAGGAACACAGTTCCCCTTTCAAACCCCAGGACAGTTAAACTTTCAGCCATCCTCTTCAGACAATATATGTGTGCGGCTATGACATGGATCTCCTCTGATGTTCTAATTTGGTGACAAGAGAGTCATAGTTAATTAGAAAACTTGGTGATAATTTTCCTGTGCCTGGTGGAGGGATAGCATCCGCTATCTGAAAACTGCCTTTAGGACTATTATTCTAAACCCTTCTTTTCTACTGAAGGTCAGAGGCAGATTCACAAAATGAATTGACAGCACCTACTTCTTTTTCTAGCAACCAGGCTTTTAAGGAACTCTCTTGGGGTACAGCTCGGAAGTTCTTTTTTTTCCCCTGCCTTTCTTGTTGTGTTATTTTAAGCCATACAGTAGGTAATGTCATTCATTCAACCAAAACTGTTTTAATATACTGATAGATTTGTATTTCTGTTGCTGAAGAAGATAAGTGAATCTCTCAAAGCCAGTGTCCACACTGTGATGGTGTGGAGATTTTTTTTCTTTTTCTACTGAATGCAATTGGTGGTTACTCCACATTCACAGCCTAAATTCATTTACTACAACATGACGAAATTCAAATAAAGTAAATACAGGAAAAAAAATAGTATAGGTAAGATTAAAAACCCTCTTTCTCAGAAAAGAAACAGTTGAATACTTCATAGAGTATTGTTCTTCATATATGAATTTCAAAATGACAGGAAGGTCTCATTTTCTCAAAAACAAAAAATTAGAAAAGACTTATACAAGGAATATATAATTCGCTGCTGTGCAAGTGAAAGATGAATAGCTAGAGCCTACATTAAAATATTTTGGGTACTTAGACTTTCAAAGTCTAATTTTTTTTTTTTTTTAAGTTTAAATATCTAGCAGAATGAACAAAAGACCAGGCAAAAAAAACCCCTGTTGTTTCATTTTGACCAGATAAAAGTGCTAGTTGATAATATACATATGACATATTGGCTCTAAAACACAACTACCAACACAAGGTATTGTTTAAGATAATATTTTGAGATTAAGCGCAGATGTCTTCAACATAAAAATTAGGGTTAATTTGTGCTAAAAAGGAATACTCAGAAAACTGTAATTACATGAAGATTACAGAGAGGAGGGAAAAAAAATGACAAAGCATTTCAGTCTTAATTATTTTTATGGGAGGATAATTTGCATATATTCTACACTTTGTCTTGAGGCTTTCTTCAAGTGTTCTGTCAGTCCTTGGTTCAAATTGCCCCAGGTATATTTCATCTCAGCTGTCATCTTAGTCTTAGTATTTACAAATGCATACAGGAGTTAAGATATTGGTACCAGTGTGATTTTGTGGCATGAGTCCCATATCTGGAGTACTAGGATGGAGAGAGCTACAGGCTGCTCAGGTAAGGTGAGTAGGGCAGGTGAGTTAGAGGTGTTGTACTATATGTAAGGAAGAGATTTAATGATTACAGTTAACATTGATGAAGTTGAGAGCCTCTGGATGAGTATTAGGGAAATGGAAAACAAAGGAGGTGTAGTAGTGGGTGTTTACTACCAATCACCTAGCCAGCATGTAAGCAGTGATGAATTTGTTCTATAGGCAATTAGGAGAAATTTCAGGATCGGTAACCCTTATCCTTATGTGAAATTTCAACTTCCCAGACCTAACTGAGAATATCACACTTCTGTGAAACACAGGTCTTGGAAATTCTTGAAGTTTGTAGCAGATAATTTCTTGTTTCAGGTACTTTGAATACCAACTAGAAAAGATGCCCTCCTGGACTTACTATCTGTGAATACAGAAAGATGTGATGGTAGGTATCTGTCTTGGCCGCAGTGATCATGAAATGCTTGAGTTTAAAATTCTCTGTGTAATGAGAAAAAAGGACAACATCCTGGACTTCAGGAGAGCAAACTTTAAGCTATTCAGGGAGCAGAGTACTCTGGGAATATGCATTTGAGAGCTTAGGAGTCCACGAGTGCTGGGCAGTCTCTAAAAACCCCCTTTCAGAAGCACAGGAGTAGGCAATTCCACTTGCATGGAACTGTGTCATAAGTCAAGCAAGTGAGGAAGAAGACCAGCTTGACTGAATGTGGAGATCAAGAGTAAAAGAAACTGCACAATCTCTAAAGGTTAGGTTTTGCAGGAAGAGCACAGACCTGTGCTTCATACATGCATGCAGAAGACAAAAAAGACCAAAGTTTAATTAGAATTAAAACTGCTTAATTTGGTTTCACATAACAAGAAACACTTTTTAAAAATACATTGATATTGTCTAAAAAAAAATATTTTAGCTATTTCAGTTTCCCAGGGATATGTTTGTATTTCATTGATGTCTATGTTAGCTGAATAGACAGAGGCTGTGTTCTTTTTTAACAATCAGATTTTTTACACACAGATTTTTAGAGAAGGGAAAACGTATTGTTAATTTAAGTCTTTGATCTCCTTAGCTCTTAGCAACAACATGGAGGAGGGACAGCTAAACATATTCTTGTCTCCTCTTATGATGGTGTAATTACCTTAAATCTTACACCCATTGTCTTCTGATTGTGAAATTAAACAAAATTAAAAAATTTAATATATCAGGAATAGTGTGGCCAGCAGGACCAGCGCAGTGAATCTGCCCCCTTACTCACCACTAGTTTGGCCACACCTTTAGTACTGTGTCCAGTTCTGGGCTCCTTAGTTTAGGAAGAATACTGAGGTGTCTGGACACTGGAGAGTGTCAGAAGAAGGGCAGTGAGGCTGGTGAAGTAACTGGAGCAGCTGAGGGAGCTGGGGCTGTTTAGCCTGGAGGAGACTCAGGGGAGACTTCTTCACTCTCTACAACTTCCTGAAAGGAGGTTGGAGCAAGGTGGGGTTGGTCTCTTCTCTCAGGCAATCAGCAGTAGGACAAGAGGGCACAGTCTTAAGCTCTGCTAGGGGAGGTTTAGGTAAGACATTAGAAAGAAATTCTGCACAGAGAGAGTGATCAGACATTGGAATGGGCTGCCCAAGGAGGTGGTGGAGTCACCAACTGTGAAGGTATTTAAGAAGAGGCTGGATGTGCACTTACTGCCATGGTCTAGTTGGCAGGGTTGGGTCATGGGTTGGACTCAATGATCTCAGGTTTTTTCCAACCTGACTGATTCTATGATTCTGTGAAATAAAAAATTTCAAGAAATTGCTAAACAGATCAGCATTTTGGTAGTGACGGTTTTTCATGGTGGAGTGAAAAAGGCTTAACTTAAATAAAAATAATTATTTTTGTAGTATGCCACTGAGACTGACAGTATTCACTGGTATTTATGAGACAAAATTGTGAAAGAGAATGTAATAGGAGAAATAAGATTGAAGGGGAACCTTTTTTTCCTTCAGGTTAATTCAACACAATAATTTTGTTAGACTTGGAATTATCATCATTTTGGTTTGGCCCGACCAAACTAACAAAAACAATCAGCTATAGAACTAGATAAAGAATTATTATCAAGTAAAGCCTTGCTATACTGAAAAATGTCCTTTTCTTTTAACACCTTTTGGAAATACTTCACTGGAAAAATATATTTTTTTTTCTTCTATTGTAATACCTCCTGATTCTCCCAGGTGCTGTTTTATCAGTATATAATTTGTCTTATTTATCTGAACTCTTTTAAGTCTCTAGTTGTAAAACATTGTACAGATTTATAGTTCTGTATCAATGATTAATGGCAATAATACAGCTGAGTAAATAGAGATGACTTTTTTGAGATTGGATAATGCTGCTGCTTTATTAGAGAACAAAATTAAAAATAAACATTCTGGTGTAATTTCAACTACTTTAGAGACAGTTTGTATGAAGGTCACCAATGTTTGTCTGTCTTACTATTTTGCAGAACACTGCATTTCCTTCTCATTCTCTTTATACTTGTTTCAACGTGGTCATCTGTTTTGTTATTCTCTTTCCAAGCTTTGTATAAATATGACTTTTGTTCATGACAGGCCATTATAAACTCTGGCTTTAAAGCAAAGTAGGCAGAAATATGAGTAAAAGAGAAGGGGGAAAACTCCTGGAAACAAGGTTGAAATGAAGGCTCTGTATTATAGTAGATATTACCAAGTCACAAAGTTTCCTTCTCTTTTACAATAAGCTTCCCTTTCTCTATAAGAGTCCAACACCCCCTTAGTAGTTTCTACCTTTTTAAGCCTCTGTGGTGGTGACTCAGAGGGACTTGACCCAGCACTGCCAAGTCCACCACTTAAACCACACCCCTAAGTGTCTCATCTGCATGTCTCCACAAATGGTGACTCAACCACTTCCCTGGGCAGCCTGTTCCAATGCTTGACAGCTCTTTCTGTGAAGAAAATCTATTCATCCAGTCATGTTTTTACTTGGTAAAATCTACACCCTTCCAAGCAATGAGTAGGCAGTTTATCTAAGTGACAAAGTAAAAGATAGAAATTGCTGTAAAGTGCATCATGAAGAAAATTACCATAAAGGAACAGAATCAAATGTTGGACTTATCTTTCCAAGCATATTAGTAAAAGATTCCAAGATAGACAGTAGAAAAAAATATTGGTGGGTCCTGTAGTGTACTTGAAAGTCAAGTGATTACAGAGCAATGATCAAACTAAATGAACATCCAGGCAGCAATGTATGGGCAGATAAGTGATGATATTTCTCATTTCTTTGTAATTAAGCAATTTGATCCTGTATATGTAGTTCTTTCAGTAATAACTTCTCAGCATTTCATTCACATAAACTTCACCATAAAGAAGAAAACCATTCCACCATTTACACGTCAGAAGCTCTTGAAAATACAGGGTGCTTATTTTCCTTTTTTTTTTTTTGGGGGGGGGGTGTTTTTTGGGGGATTTGTTTGTTTGTTTGTTTCCCAGCCAAACTTAATTGTACACAAATAACAAAAATGTCAGATGCTTGAAACCAAGCTATTAGCTTAATCTGCTCTATCAATTCAATTTTTCTCCCATCTGCCTTTTGCTTCGACAGGGACTTGCAGGTTTCCTTTGGTAACATTCTCGTTTGCTTTGCAACAAATATACCAGTGGATTTTGTCTGTTTCCAAACCAGCTGGATACTTTAAAGTACCTAACACAGACTTGGCAAAGTACATAGCTTTGTATTTATCTCACTTGCCTTAATAGTAGATATTTGAGTGAGATTATATTTTATGACTACATTTAGCAGGAGAACATTGAAATCAAAGATTTATGAGGTTGCTTCCAAACCTTTCTTATTCAGTGTTTTGAAATGTTGCTACATCTGTTCTGTAACATAAGGGTTTACAAAAATGATTTTATACAACAGTAGGATACCCTCTATGATATTATTATTTATGTCTATACTGAGAGACCTGCCTGTGGTTGAAAGACTACACACCAATGTCTCAAATCTGGTTTCTTACCAGGGTCTTTGAAAAAGAAATAAAATATGACCTGTGCTATAAACCAGCTCCTCACAGCCAAGAATCTTCTTTTCACAAAATTGTTGGAAAAATGGTCAACTTGCTTAGTTGGATGGAACCTTATATGCATGAAACACGTAAATAAGTGTATGCTTTTTCTCCAACCTTGTAAATATTCTCATTTTCAAATTGTCAAGCTCTTTGAAATGATGAGGCAGTGAAAGTATTTTAATCTTTTGATAAGATCAGTTATTTGTCGTGTAATATGTGAGACCAGGTAACTGCTGAGCTTGAAAATCCTATGAAAATCCCTGGTTGTGTAGTTTAATACAGCCCTAAAATTAATTTTTTGACTTAATTTAGTCACTTTTAAATTCATTTTGCTTTGATACCTTATTTTGTTACTGATTTCTGTCAGAAAAATATTTGAAATATCACAGAATATGCTGAGTTGGAAAGGATCCACAAGAATCATCAAATCCAGCTCTTAACCTTGCACAGGACCATCCCCAAGAGTCACACCATGTGCCGAGAGTATTATCCCAATGTTTCATGAACTCTGTCAGCCTTGGTGCTGTGACCATTTCCCTGAGGAGCCTGATAAGGTGCCTAACTATCCTCTGGGTGAAGAACCTTTTTCTAGTATCCAACCTAAACCTCCCCTAACACAACTTCCTCTCACTGGTCACCAGAGAAAAGAGATCAGTGTCTGAGGCCTCCTTCCCCTCCCGAGGAAGTTGCAATGAGGTCTCCCCTGAGTCTCCTCCAGGCTGAACAGAACAAGTGACCTGAGCCACCCCTCGTACGACTTCCCCTCAAGGTCCTTCACCATAGAGCTCTTTTTTTCCTCTCTTATAACCTTAGTAAGTGTATTCTTGGTCTATTTGCTCACTTCAGCCTTGGATAACTTGATTAGTCCATGTAAGTGCTCTGTGACTAATGATACTAGTAACAGTAAAAGTAACTGGGAAGCATTTTTCTACTTGAAATAATGCCTTTTGACTGTCATATAAGAAGGTAGCTGAGAGGCTGAAGAGCTTTTCAGTTTTTAAACCATTTAAAGGCCAAGAGGGTTGCTAAATAATGGCTTTTATTTTTGCCTTTTTTATCTTTTTTTTTTTGTAAATGAATATACAAGGAGCAAGATATAAAAAATTATAGTGATCAGCAAAATAATATAAGATATGGCAAAGAATAGAACTGATAGGAATAAATAAGCATAGCTTCTGTAGGAAATATCAGCATTGCTTGCATAAAGAAAAGTCTGGTCTTGCAAGGGTATTAGAACTCTCAGAAGAGCTCAATAAACACATGGAAATTATGAATATTTGCATATTCAGCCACCCAATGCAACACTAAAGGCTTGGGGACAAGTGGCTGGAAAGCTGCCTGGCAGAAAAAGATCTGGTGATGCTGGTTGACTGCTGTCTGATTATGAGCTGTCAGTGTGCCCAGGTGGCCAAGAAGGCCAGTAGTATCCCGGCTTGTATCAGAAATAACGTGGCCAGCAGGGCCGGGGCAGTGATCATCCCCCTGTACTTGGCACTGGTGAGGCTGCATCTTGAATCCTGTGTTCAGTTTTAGACCCGTCGCTACAGAAAGGACATTGTGCTGGAGCGTGTCCAGAGAAGGGCAATGAAGCTGATGAAGGGTCTGGAGCACAAGTGTGATGAGGAGCATCTGAGGAAATGGGCTTGTTTAGTCTTGAGGAAAGGAGGTTCAGCAGGGACTTTATTGTTCAGCATAACTGGCCTCAAGCTTTGTCAGGATAGATTTAAATTGAACATTAGGAAAAACTTCTTCATGGAAACGACTGGCAAGCAAATTGCCCAGGGAAGTGGTGGAGCCACTGTCCCTGGAAGTGTTCAGAAATCATGTGGATACAGCACTTGAGGTACAAGGGTGAACACTGACATGATGCTAGGTTGGTGGTTGAACTTAAAGTTCTTTTCCAGCCTTAACAATTCTATGATATATTTACCTGAAATTCCTCGAACCATATTTGTTTGTCAGATTCCTCTGCCAAGGCACTTATAGAATATATGCAATTATTCCTTCAGAGGGAAAATCTTAGTATAACTAAAAAGTAGCTTAGAACAGAGAACAGGATCAAATGTCCTTAAAGTAAAAAGTGATCATCCTAAGAAGAGCATAGGAACTTTGTCTGGGAGATGTCATATTCAACATGTTAATCATTATTAGGAAAAGGAGACACTACTGAGGTGATTTTGTTAAAAAAAATTATGATAATTTAAGGTGGTGAAGAAAAGGTTAAGGATCACAATGGTTAATGGTTCTTAAATTGTGTGATTGGACAGTAAAATAGAAAGTGATATTTTGTGTTGTTAAATGTCAAGTGGTGCACATAAGGGGAGAACATTCCTGATTCTTGTACAAAATTTTCTCTGAGTTGATCATTATCACTCAAGAGTGCTATTTAGGGCTATAATAGAAAGGTCTCTTATACAAGTACAATAATCAGTGACAATTAAGAAATCAAAGTGTATGTTTGAAGTTATTGGGAAATGAATATAAAATAAACCTAAAGAATATTGTTGCACTACTGTATGGATCCAAATTTTGAATGTGTCTTCATTACAATGGATAGTTTTGTTTCCCTGAGTCTATGTTCCCAGGTCTAGAACACCGGAGAGAATACAGAGATTCAAAAGAAAACGGCCAAGGCTATAGAACAGCTCCTACAGTAGGAATGATAGACTAAGCAAGAACTTCTGATAAAAAATTCTCAAATAGCATTTCTCTCCCTAGTAATGCAGAGAGAAAGCAAATTGAACAATAAGGAGTTTACAGTTTTTGCAACTCAATCTATATGGGTCTAACTGTGGTGAAGTAATTTTCTTCATAGCAGCCCCTGTTGTGTTGTGTTCTCATTTTGTGGCTAAACTAACACTGATAACACAGTTTTCACAGTTGCTGAACAGTGTTTGCACAGAGTTCAAGTCCTTTTTTGTTTCTCACACTGCCTCCCAGAGAGTAGATTGGGGTTGGGCAAGAGGGTGTACAGCTGACCCCAACAGATCAAAGGGATATTCCATGCCATATTACATCCCATTCAGCAATAAATCTTGCAAGGGTATTAGAACTCTCAGAAGAGCTCAATAAACACATGGAAATTATGAATATTTGCATATTCAGCCACCCAGTGCAACACTAAAGGCTTGGGGACAAGTGGCTAGAAAGCTGCCTGGCAGAAAAAGACCTGGTGATGCTGGTTGACTGCTGTCTGATTATGAGTCTTTCCAAAGTATCCATTGTTCAGAGACTGTCTAGGCATCAGTTTCATCATAAAAGGTGATGAGTGTCACATTTGCATCCCTTTGATTGGTTCTTATTTTTCTGCTGATTTTTCCTCCAAAGCACATTTAGATTTACTTAAATCAGTAACAGTATCAGCCAATGGTTAGGTCTTGTTCATCAGTCGTTGTCATTACCTTTCCAAGCAATTGGCCCTTACCAACAGTACTCCACACCAGATGTGAATGTAGAGTACCTTAGAGATGCTGCTGTGTTTAACACTGATGACTGTGTACCTTGATGGACTTAGTGATCAGGTTTGAGGGAAACCTGACACAAACTGAACATATCTTTCTTCCCCATATTTTTTCATTCATTGTTGATTTTTTTCTAGTCCTGTCCCTTTCCACAGAAATAAGGCTGTGGTCTCATCTGGTCCTCATAGAGACTAGAATAATTGTAAGACAAGGACTTCTTGTGTGTCCATTAGATACCTTTCCAACTGCTTCTAGGGCATGACTCCTGTTTCACAAGGTATGTCTCCTGTCTGTCCTACTTCCTGTGTTCTTACCTTGCAAATTTTGCTATTTTCACAGGTTTTACTGAACCCCGTTTCTGAAATTATACAACAAACCTCTATTTATTGCTTGGATATTATTTATTATATACTAACTTCCACTTAGCTTTGTTACAAAATGTTATATATTGTCACTGGTCAATCTAATTCAATGTGCTGTTTTAACTCTTCAAAGAAAGCAAATATTGTTTACATCCTGCTTAGTATAGTTTGAATTTACGGGAACAACAAACCTCTACATTGGCTGCACAAGTAACTCCTGAATTCCTGAACTAGCACATTTTCCTATGCAAGGAGAGAGGCTGTTAAATCTTGTGACTTAATTACTCATACAAGGTAGAAAGGTAATCCACAAGTAAGAGAGAAGGAAGCCCCAAAGGAAGAGAACAAAGTGTTGATATAATCCTTACCAGCTCAGGATACTCAGCAATGCCTGAGAATAAAAATTTTCACTTTCATCTTTCATAGTGCTGTAGTGAAACTACAGCTTCTGGGGAAAAATTAAACCACAATTATTTTATTATTTGAATGTGAAAGAGGCTTGATAAGACTTGAGAGAATTAGGTCATAGCAACTGTGAGTATAAGACCCCATTCCACTGTCTTTTATTCACTTTGTTTATGGTTTGAAGAAATTGAAAGTCTTTCCCACACAAAATCCTGTATTACATCTCAGTTCAGGCAATCCTTGTGTTCTCAGCAAAATTTTTGATCATGCTTAATGTGACACAGTAATAGAATGAGAAATTCTATCTATTTCCAAATGCTTGTCCACAAGCTGCATTTATTGATGCGCTTCCCAAGACTTTTGCTAAAAATAAAATAGATACCTCTCTGAAAAGAAGTAAACTACACTTGTTGGTAGAGGAATTCCTGGAGGAAAAACCTCATTTGTCATAAAGTTACATAACAACAAGCTTTAGTTTTCTCAGTTGTCAAGTGCGAGTCAATAGTTTCTTTCTCATCATACTCTTGATGAGTAGGCTATAGAGGGGCATTTAACCATTAGCTTTCTTATGAACTTCTACTGTGATAACAAGGACTGGAGGAGATGTGTTAAAAGGTATTGCACATAACACGATTGTAAGAACATGATCTTAGGTACAAGGGTGTTTTTAGGTACAAGGGTCACTGAATTAATGAAATTAAAACAAATTATGCTCTAATGTACTGATTAACAAAGGAAAATACCAAATCCCATGTTTAGTATCTGCTATTAAGTTTGATCATTTAAAAATAGCTCATATGTTACAGCTGAGATGACTCACTGATTAATTTTTATTCATCAAAGAATCAGCTTTTCTTATCTTGATTATTCTGTACTCAGAATTATTATAAAACAGTAAAAGCTTTTCATTATATTTCACATCAAACCTGCCAGCTAGTTTTCTGGGCAACTGTTAATAATTGCATGCTTAGGTGTTCAAGGGGGTTGGCTCTACAGGGAAGCCCAGAATGTATTCCAGGTTCAGAGTTACAAACTGAGGTTAAATGTGAGATACACAGAGCTGATGATTCTATCACTTTCTTTAATCACCATTTAATTTTTTTATTTTTTTTTAAGATGGCTTACTAACTCTGGGGAGCAGAAACAGGGCGCTCTGCACTTCTTCAGTGGATGGCACAGGGGAAATGGACCAATGATACTGAGTGTCTTCTAAAACAAATCTGTACCAGAGTTAAGAGAAGTTTAATTTGTTTCAATAACTACCTCTTCTAAAATTACATGTCAGCAGAATTCTCGAGATACTTCTGTTCCTTACCTCCTAACCTGGAAACTTTTTGTTGGACTTGGAAGGAATTAAAGAGCCCAATTGGCTGTCTCTAACACTGTTAAGGCCACAGAAGGACTTTACCATGAGATAAACACAGAAGGGAGCAACAGGATGGCACTAACTCCAGGCCTGAGGAGGTAAGATTTGGTTACCACGTCCGGGTTAATTCATCCAGACAAAAATCTTAATGTGGCAAACTGTGTAAAGAAGTTACTGCTCATAAACATATCACTGATCAAATAAAGATCACCCCAAGTTATGGGACAGACAGTACCTGTGACCACTGAAGCCCCTCCTCAGATATGCCTCTGTGGATACCTGGAACTTGGACTGTAAGTTAAGCCACCTTGATGGGAGCTTGAGATAAGATAAACGTGGTACTATTGTCTGACTGTTATCTTAGATGTAGGAGGAGGTAAACAAAGCTCAAGGAGAAGACTGTATCACTGATACTGGACAAGGAAAGACAACTTGGCAACTGTGCTGAAATCAGCTTGGCCTTGGTAAAAGTATTCCACAGGGGGAGATCACAAACACCAACTCGAGAAACCCACCAACTCAAAAGAAGAGGTACACTGAGTATGAGAAGCTTGATCTCTTTCTGTTTCTCTCTCTTCCCCCCACCCCAACCCTCCACCTTTTCTATTTATTTCTATCTCTCTGCCTCACATATACTGGTAAGTAAAATTCTTACTATTGACTTCAGCATATGATCTCATTTCCAGCTTAATTTGGGCAGAGGCATCTCTCACTAATTGGATCATAACAGAGGCACTAAGATATCATTCCTCAATGTATCTACCTGTGCCCTAAGTTGGTAGTATAAGCTGTCTGAGTGCAAGAGTACCTTATTCCATAAGGAACTTACGATGTTCAACCCCTAATGATTCTATTGAATAATTTATAACCTCACATAATTACTTCCTAGAAAACAGGAATCCTTGTGGCTGTTTTAATGCTGCATTTGTCTTCTCAGATGAATGAGAAATCAGTCTCCCCTTTTCTTAAGATGTAGGGAAAAGGAAAATTTTATCTTAGGAACTGCTAGGAAGAAAAAGAGAAGAAACTGAGAGAACTACCGTGATACTATTGGCTCAAATCTGCCTGTCCACACTTAGGATTATATGCAGTCCAGTTGAACCTTAAATCAATTTCAGAAATGTCAGAAGGGCAGTAAGGGTGATTAAGTGTATGAAATTACCTAGAGATTTCTTCATATAGTAAACAAACTTGGATTTTTTTTAGTCTGAAAGTCATTAAAGGGAGCTAAATGTCACTTAGTGAAAAAGAAAAGGTATTAGCTCTTTGCTCTCCATTTCAGTAAAAGAAATAGGAAAATCAAGTGAACCTATCAAGTAACAGATGCAAAGCAAGTAAAATAAGTTGACCTGTAATTAAGGAGTTGAATTCCTTGCCACCACTGTTTTGAATACCAAGTTTATTTGCATGGACCTGAAAAGACTGGACAAAGAAATTAATGGAAAAGAAATCCATAGAGGCTCTTCTACCAGGAAGTTTGTGGTGACAAATACTTCAGTCTAAACTGCAGGTTGTTGAAGGCAGTAAATATACTGCATAGAATATATTTATGTACTTCTTTTGTTCTTTTACCCTTTCATAAATATCTACTTTGGGCACAGCTGAAAATGTAATGCAGGTCATGCTGGCCCCTGGTTTAATGCAATATAACAGTTCTTAGGTTCAGAAGATAGGTTTGGATTATAATGACAGGTTCCTCCTCAGACATAAGCAAGTAACTTTTTTCCAATGTAGAAGCACATTTGAACAAGGGAGTTTCTGCTAGTTTTTATTATTGTGGAACACTGTTGCATGAAGGGGAATGAAAAAGAGGTCAAACAGTATCTTCAGGAAAAGAAAGATTGGTCAAAAAATGGAGAAACAGAAGAGAGTATTCACGTATAGTTTTCAGTTTCTGGAAATTCTAGAAGCTGTGACATGGAAATAATTACTTATTTTTATTTATGTAGTGCTCCAGAGGACAGGACTGTAGGATATGTCTGAATACTGAATCAGTTTCACCTAATGGTGAACCTCCTGTTACCTTAATGTTGACTAAACAATGAGAATCTGGCTTAGATTAAAATGAAATGTGTCTTCAAAATAGAGTTAAAATTTTGTGTTATAGTCCTTTGTCTTGAGAGAATCTTCTACATAAATATTGAAATTAACCTTCTAAAGCACTTTGCAATTATGTATTAGTTAAATAATTTGTAAGGACCAGGATTCTTTTTCCCTGAAGAATAAACCAGATCAGTCTCTAAAGACAGTTCTCTCTTAAGGAAAACCATATTTCAGTGCATGACAGAACAATTTCTGAGTGTTCTTCAGTGCCACATCAAAGTTTTCAGCTTGAGTTTTTAAGGAATAACAATGGAGTTTGTTTTTTCTTTTGTAATCAACCAAGGATATTTACTTCTATTTAATATTTTAAATTTTCAAAGACCAACTCCCTTCTCAAAGGAATCACATTTTAAAAACTGGTTTTAAATTCTCGTTTGAAGCCAATTCATAATTTCACTGATGAAAGCACTGGAGTACAGCTTAAATTCTTGCCAACCATAAGGCCAAGTGAAGAACCCCAACTCAAAACTCTGTTTTCATTAATACAATAGCCACTTGGTAGTACACTTTTTCTTGTTCTTACTTTTTATAAGCAAGAAAGAGACGAAAATAAATGAGTAAGTAGAAGAGATTTTAAGACTGTATTATTTAAAGTATTTTACTAAAAGCATATACTGCCTATATATTTAGGCTGTATTTGATTTATTAATGTTAATTTCAGAAGCCTTAATTCGGACTTGTTTGAAGGGATCAGGATAAAAATTCACTATACTTTCTTTAAATATAAGACTTTAATTTTCTAGGCCTCAAAATTTTGCAGTTGTTTGTTTTCTGATGTGTTGAAGCCATCCCTAACACCGAGGCACACTGGCATGCTGTCATTGGACAGTGAAGTGGGACTACCTGCTCAGCCTTTGAGCAGCTACATGCTAACACAGGACCCTTTGGTCCTCACAGCAGTAGCAGAAAAGAACACTGGTGTGCATCTCAGAAAAATCACCTGGACAGCATGAGCAAAAAAATATGCTTTTTGCTTTCCTTCAAACCTTGAAAACACCCAAATATCATTCAGTTCTGCACATCCAAACTACCTAATGAGCTGTTAGCTGTTACAGAGTTCTTTCCACTTGATAGCAGGCAGCTTTCACAGTCAGGCACAGAAGTGACAAAATCTTGGCTAGCAGTGTAAATCGCTCTCAGTGCAGGAGACTGTTGTACTTGCTACCTCCTTCTGCAGACATATTGGTTGATTTGAGAGACTGTTGATATACTTGAAAACAAAGAAGTGAACTTCAAGTAGAACTTAGAACCAGCTTCAGAGTGTTCCCTTTGTTCTGTTTGGGAAAAATAAATGTCAAGGTGTTCATGCAACTTTGTAGGGTCAAGTCCTCTTCTGAAAAGCACTTATCACCTAATTTGTATTCTTTGAAAAAAGCATTGATTTGCCCTGGAACATCCATTACTATCTGATTGTAAAATCATCTGTATGGGTTTCTACAATCCCTATTTTTAACAAGAGAAATACTTCAACCGCTAGTTTATGTCAGGCCTTCTCCATCTCCTCCAGTGTTAACCATTTCTGTTAACAGTTTCTAAACTACCCCATACAGAAGAGTTCAAAAGTTTTTTCAATGCTCTGTGGGCTTTGGTCAAACTAACAATATCCATTTGCAAAAGATACATGTGCCTATTCTAGGAGATGATACACTGCATCACTTTGGGGTATATGTAATATCTGTACAGCTAATTTCAATATTTGAATTTCTTCTATAACAGCTCCAGAATTTTCACTGTGTGTACATGAATGGGAATAAAAATTTCAAATAAATAGTAGAGTCTGACTAGAAGCAAGGGAAAGCAAGTATGCGGATGGCATTATGTAAGGTGTGACTCGTGGCATGATGCTATTTCTCCTTAATTAAGAGAACATGATTAAAAAACTGATATAAAACTCTAACACACTATTTCTAAGAACAATTATCAGAGCAATCACGCTTTAAATGTGCCATTCACTCAAGTGAAGAGAATGTGTTTCTGAGCTCAATCAGGTTATCTAAGCCCTACCTTGAATGTGTTTCCTATCAAAATACTTTGTTTCCCAGTCTGAAGCCAAGAAAAATAGTAGCCTTTCCTTAGAAAATGGCATATATTAATGTTTTACCATGAAAACTTCACTGGGAAGTGTGCTTTCCTTTATGCTGAAGTAATTACAGCTTTTTCATTAATCAACTAGCTTTGTCCTATTCCCAAGGTGAAACATGTCAAGAAAAATATTTTAAACTTATTTTCATTCTCATCCCTTACCTATTTACCAAGGAAAAACATTTAAGTCATTTTCTTCTTCTCGTGGAAACATCAAAAAGAATGGTCAGCAAGTTTAAAAGTTGGATTTCTTCAGCTTTCTTATCAAATATTAGGAAACATTTTCATTAATTTACTGTTCAATACCCATCAAATGTTTTCATCAAGGCAATGGCTTTAAAACTTTGTTATTAATAGATAAGACAAAATTGCAAATAATTTTGCTTTGCAGGATGAAGAGAAGAAAATCTTTTTTTAATGAAAGTGTGATTTAAGAAGTCAACAGAAATATTGTGGAAAGGGATAATTTTGTCCCTTTTCCAATAATTTTTATCATAAAAGAGCCTAAACATCTTGTTTAGTATCTTCTAGGTATGTGAATGTACAACTGAAGGCTCACAGGAGTGATGCAATCTGATTTGAAAGGCTAAAATATTCTTTTTTCAGTACTTATTTGTTCTTTTTCTTTAACTTATATGTTACTATTACTAAAAAGAAAATACAAGGGGGAAAAAGGAGATAAAATACCTACATAACAATCCAATTAAGTCTCCTCGGTCTCCTGAGCTTGGTAGTAGGTTTGAACCTCATGGTGCGGTTTATTCGGTTTTTTGTTCTAACGTAGCCTGTGGTGATCCAGCAGGGCTAGGATAGCAGTACCCAGAGAGCCCCAGTTACACAACATTCATACCTCCAACTCCTCTCTGAAGGTCAGTTGTTCCTCACATAGTTGCCAGTGCTCAGTGCTGTATGAGCTGTTGTCACTGCTCAGTGCTGTATGAGCTGATGTGTTCTGGAGCTCCTTTCCCATCTCCAATAGGTATGCTCTTGAAAGAGCCTCTAGGGGCTTCGTGGAGGTCTGTTTGCCGAATTTATTTAATTACAAGAAAAATACCTGTTGCTGAGACCACAGCAGCTACAGAAGCTCTGTTTCACAGGAGTATAAAGGACTTGCTCTGGTCTTATCCCACGGGCTGAGTCTACTAGCAATTAAAATGTTCTTCTTATGCACTTCTGAAGCACATCTTTAGGTTTAGTTTCATTTAAAAAGAATCTAGGTCATCTTCTTGAAGATCATACTCTTTGAAGTGAAGCCACATACAGTAAGTGGGGATAGTCTGGACATTCACATCACATTTGATCTGAACTGAAATGGTCATATAGATGAACTCTGAGATGTCTATTGACAATGTATCCTTATAAATACATTATAGGCAGCAGCCCTCAAGCTAGAAAAACATGACACATTACTCTGGATTTCTTGAAACAGAAGTAGACAGGAAGGAATGGAATGCTAAGAGAAGGCGAAAAAACATGGATTTCTGTGCACGATATACTTTTCTCTACCTTTCTGCAAGCACTAGGAATTTCAAAGAACAAGTCAGAGGTTGAGTTAAGTACTATGAATTATATTAGTTTGCTCTCATGAGCTGTCTTTGTCATGGTCACCTTCCAAATGATGTGCAAAAAGTAAACTTGTAGATGTCTGTGTTCAGCTTTGAGACTTGAGAATTACAATATCCCTGCATACCTACAAAAATGGATTTCCACACACTTGAGGCAGATAAAATCACCCGCCTTCAGTGACTGAAGTTGGATAGAAGTAGGATCAGTGCTTTAAAGCTGAATCATGATAAAAGTTTTAAATTCCTGAAAATTCCTCACTCTCTCATGAATTAAAAAAATTAAAGTTTCTTCATGTTCAAATTAAACTATGAGAAAAGAAAGAACTCAGTGCAAAATAAGGTCTATAGCGGAAAGGTAGGGAAAAAATTTTGGAATGGAAAACAAGATTTCCTTAGTAGACCAGTTTGGGAGAACTGCAGAAAAAGAAGGTTCTTCTACTTTATTTATTATTTAGGTTTATACATTTTCTTTCAACTGCTTGCCTTTGTGTTTGTATTTTAATGACAAATATAGAGTTTATCCATGTATATAAATAACAATAACATGGGAAAACCCCCTTGCAATTAAACTCATAAAATGTCTGAATTTTGAATATGTGTTGTGGACAAAAATGAAGCAATTCATAAAACCGGGATGATCTGGAGGTCCTGGTGGACAACAAACTGTTCATGAGCCAGCAGTATGCCCTTGGAGCCAAGAATGCCAACGGTATCCTGGGGTGCATCAGGAAGACCATCACCAGCAGATGGAGGGAGGTGATCCTGCCACTCTACTCAGCCCTGGTGAGACCTCATCTGCAGTGCTTTGTCCACTTCTGGGCTCCTCAGATCAAGAGAGACATGGAGCTCCTGGAGTGGGTGCAGTGGAGGGCAACAAAGATAATGAGGGGATTTTCCTCTTATGAGGACAGGCTGAGGAAGCAGAACCTGTTCAACCTTGAGAAGAGAAAACTGAGAGGGGAGCTTATCAATGTCTGTTAAGTATCTGAAAGGAGGGTGTCAAGAGGATGGAGCCAGGCTCTTCTCGATGGTGCCAAGCAATAAAACAAGGAGGTAATGAGCAGAAAGTGATGCACAGAAAGGTTAACCTGACTCTGAGGAAGAACTTTTCTGTGAGTGACCCTGCATTGGAACAGATTTTTCAGAGAGGTTGTGGAATCTCCCTGACTGGAGATATTCAAGAACCATCTGGATGCAATCCTGTGCCATGCGCTCTGTGATGACCCTGCTTGAGCAGGGAGGTTAGACCAGATAACCCATTGTGGTTCCTTCCAACCTGACCAAATCTGTTATTCTTTTATTACAGGACTGGATGCAACCAGTTGAACTGATGTCTGTGAGTGATTCTTCATTTAACCCATGTTCTTTTTTTAACATTTTTTCCTGCTTTGCTAAAATTTCCATTACAATTTCCTTTCTGCTGTATTGTATTTTGGTTGGCTTTTTTTTTCTTTTCACAGTGTAAATGTATGGATCCCTATGTGTTTTGGAATGTAGAGTATATCTGTGTTTCTTTTCTATTTGTTCAATAAGTTTATCTCTTAAATTTTTTTTGCTTAGATATTAAACAGTGACTGAGTTACAAAGTCCGCATATTCATTATTTGATTTAAAATGGTTAGCTGGCAGCCAAAAGCTAGTGTTGTATTATATCTGTATTCTTTAATCACATTTTCTTCTGACTTACTGGGAAAAAAATTTGCTCTTTTCCACCTTTATTAAATTGCCAACCTTAAGTAGTTATGTCTCGGGGAGAAGTGGAGGGTGATTTGATATAATTCTATAATACACTTAAACACTTGAGATTTTTCCAATGTGATCAAGAATAAAAATAATGAATCAAAAGCAAAAGTCACAGAGTAACTTGTAGGAGATTGAGGAAAAATAGAGTCTGAAAAAATTCCAGCACCCGCATTAAATATAGACTAATGACAAGGGACTTTCAAATATATGTTGTCCTCCCATACACTAGAAATACCTCTTCATGAAAATGTGTGCATTAACTTTAGAACAATCTTTTTGTTGCCATTGACTGTCCAATATTGTCTTCAATCTTCATTAACCATGTGATTTTTTTAATTCTCAATAATACATACTTAAAACTTTGTCTATTTTCACTGAATTAGATATGTATAAAAATAACAGTTATAAAATTATATTATTGTGATAAGCAGAAGGCATCCATCACTTTTCTTTCATGAAGTATATCTTTTTCACAAATGATCTGTGATTAGTATATGCTCTTAACCTAAATATCCCACTCAAATTTAACTACAAAACTGAATATTGCTTTGTCAGTGTAGATGTCAATGTGGTATGAAACCTAGTAGAACTCAAATCTGTTGTGTTTTCAAGAGATTAAAATGGTAAATAGAAGTTTGCAACACAAATCCTCGAGGTATAAAGCACAAAATGCTTACATTTAGTTCACGTACTGAATCCACATCTTTAATGATCTGAACATCTGCCAGTTGATTTGGAGAGTGGTTCTGTGTACAGAAACACAGAGAAATCTGCAGGACAATGCAGGACACTCCTATCTGGAAAGGAAAAAAGGTTTAATTCTCGCCTAATCAAAAAACTCTTTCTCCTGAAATTACAAAACCATCTCCAAAAAAAACATCCTCCAAAAAAACCTTAAATCAACACAACAAAAACAAAATTAAAAAAAAAAAAGACACCCCAAAAAAACCTAACCAAAAAAACCAACCAAACAAAACAAAAACACAAAAAACCCATTTTTTTTATAAGATTTATAACATATATGTGAAAATATAAACTACATTGGGATATGGGTTAGTGAATTCCAAGCAAATTTTGAAGCGGTAAATTTACACTGCAGCATGTCACAATTATTCCATCATTCTATTATTCTATGACATAATCGAGTGAGAAAAAATCAGTCAAAACTGATATTTCTGTCCATGAAAATCAAAACGTTCACTTATGAACAGTAAAATTTTGCTTGTTAATAGTGATCTAAGGAATAAGAAATTACCATGGGTCAAATATATACGATTGCAAGAATTCCCTCACTTTTGTCTGCACATTTTCTACAGCGTGATTACATTACAACCACAATCCCTCTAATCTTCATGATGTAATAACTGTATTCAAGCAATAAACTAGTGTTTATGAGTTATCTGTATTGCTCTGAGATTCCCAGCACATGATAATTATGGAGAAAATTATGATGATTTATACTGTTTGTTGTAAGCTGTTCTTTGGTTCCATTTACTTTTATTTAAGACATAAGTGAAATAGCCCAGAGAATAAGATAAAGGTTTAAACCATAGATCTGAAGAAATTTGTCAGATACATGTGTAAGATATCTATGTAATAGATGTTTTAAATTCATGTCTTTTATTAGTTACTCCATAAAGGTAATTGAAATTCAATGAAATAAAAAATGCCATGAGAAAGATTGTGTATTCCATTTTTGGGCCATACTGTTTAAAGACTAAAACTAATATTAAGTTAAAAATTGTATTTTCAATCCTATTTCTGACTTGAATTTTTAGCCATAAAACCTTTTTGTCTTCATTAAATGTAAACTGTAGAATTCAAAGTTCAATATGCAAATAATTTCTTGAGAAAATGGTTTTATTCAGAGGACAACATCTGATATTTGTAAATAAAAGTTGCTTCTTGCAAATTTTTCAGACTTACTGCTGATAATGATTTTTCTATGAACATATTTCTGTCTTTTAAAGTGGGACAGCTTTTCAGCGGTTTGAGTGTTACTGAAACATATAACCCTCAGCAAGTGCCAATCCAACTTGGGCTACTCTGGCATCTGTAGCCCTTTTTGTTGCTTCATCCTACTCAGATAATTTGACTTCTATAACTAAGATTTTTAAGGGAAACAGAAGGAGTGGAATTTCTACTGTCTTTAGTAGCTTTTCCCAAGGATAAAATAAATGAGAATAAACCAGGAAAATCTTTGTAGCTTTTCCCAAAGACAACACAAAACAGAATGAAAGATATTTGTAATGTTGGGAAAAACTTGGGTTCTTAAGGCATCTTCTGCAATTCTTATTAGTAATTCAAAATTCCTAATTTGAATTTTCCAGACAATAAGATAAAAAATATTTTTTGTCTGATGTCTGTTATTTTGTATCTATATTTAAAGAAATGTTGCAGTAAAATAAAATATTAGAGATGTGTCAATGTGATGGGGCTGATAGGATGATAATTCAGTATGTGTATGAGGATAGCATGGAATAATCTCTGTAAAGAATGAATTTGCCTAGAATTGTAATGTCTGTATTAAAAGCAAGAATAGCTAAAAAAATAAGGAGTTGCATCTTGCACTGACATCTAAACTTCCAGTAACAACTTCATCCTTTGACAGCGTATACAAAACAGTACATAGAAGGAAGATATTTTATCATTGTTTTATAAAAGCAACATAGAAGGATAAAATTAAATGAGAAAGAAACTCAGAGGACATATTGGACTGTACTCTGAAGCTGTTCTTCATTAAAAAAATATTGAGCTGTTCCTGACTGGAAGACCATTGTACATGGAGGAAGTGGTGACCCACATAACTGTCTGCCTGAGTAGGAGCAGGTTTGTGCCATGATGCAGTTTGGGTATTCAAGCTTGTGCTTTTGACAGTAGCACTGATGAAAAGAATTGTTTCATTTGAAGAAAAATCCTATAATTTGGATAGTCAAAAGAGGGTAACCCTTCACAGGATCTTTGTCAAGTGTGCTGCACTTCATTCTTTTTTTTTCTTTCTTTATAGTGTAAATATTATTTGGTTGCCAATTAATGACATTTTGAATGATATTTTATAGAGCCTTAGAGTCTTTCTTACTGGGATCATAATAAATCAGTACCTCACAATGCAAAAAATTACTTACTATGCTTAATGTGAAATAGTAAAGTAAAAAGCAATAAGGTTAATAATTAGGTATTTTTGGAAGTTACTTGGTATTTTGGAACATAGAAAAGTTGCGGTAGAATTCAGCAAAGACACAAGTTTTTTCCCCAACTCTCGTAGCTCACGCCTTTCTGCGGAGTCCACTCAAATCCCTCTCTGCAGATTACATATTTTGGGATCCAACACTAAGTGAATGAAACATTGCTACAGAAAACCCTGATTAGTTACATATACACAATGGCTAAGTAACTGTAACAATTAATGTATTCCTATAAATTTGATTGAGCAACGTTCAATGTGTGTATTCATGAAAAAAAAACCCTCCGTTTTTTCTTTATGTTTATTCATATTTCATTTAGTTTATCTTTAGAGTTTTGCTTTGTTTTATTTTGTTTTGTTCTGGTTCATTTTGTGTTATTTTTCATTCATTCCAGTGAGAAGGCTGGTGGTGGCATAATTCTTTTCTTTTTTTGCCAACTCACACAAAATTATTATTTATATTTTTTATACAAAGATGTGAGCATACTTGCACATTACAGCTATTATTTAGCTAAATGCCTGAGACATCTGACAATTCCTGGAAAACCATAAAGCTTTTGTTAAAATTATTCTATAATTATGTATCTTTGCATGCGCTGTTGTTCCAGCACCTGTAAACAGATCAGACCGAATTTTCAACCAAATTTTAAACTGGTGGTATATTTTCCTGAGAATTACAGTCAAAAATGTGCAGGTTGCAGTACTAAAAATAAGATGGATAGTTATGCTTACTTTTTGGTGGAGAATTTTGTGCACAGTTTGTTGAGTTTTCTGAGAAGACTAGTGTCTATGTTAAAAGATTATAAAATCACAGAATCAGAGAATGATTGGGGTTACAGAGGACCTCTGGAGATCATCTAGTCCATCATGCCCACTAAAGCAGGTTCACACAGACCAAGGTGCACAGGATTATGTCCAAGTAGGTTTTGGGTATCTCCAGAGAAGGGGACTCCACAGCCTCTCTGATCAGCCTGTTCAGGAGCTCTGCCACCCTCAAAGTAAAGAAGTTTTTCCTCATATTCAGATGGAACTCCATGTGTTTCACTTTCATAGAATCACCAAATGAGTAAGGTTGGAAGAAACCACAGTGTTCTGTTCCAACCTCTCTGCTCAAGCAGGGTCACGGTAGAGCACATGCCACAGGATTGCATCTGGGCAATCTGTTCCACTACTCAGTCACCCTCACAGTAAAGAAATTCTTCCTCATATTCAGGTGGATCTTTCTGTACATCACTTTTTGACTTTTTGCTTATTGCCTCTTGTCTTATTTCTTGGCACCACCAAGAGGAGCCTGGCTCTGTCCTTGACACCCTCCTTTCAGATACTTAACAGACACTGATAAGCTCCCCTCTCAGTTTTCTCTTCTCAAGGCTGAACAGGTTCTGCTTCCTCAGCCTGTCCTCATAAGAGGAAAATCCCCTCATTATCTTTGTTGCCCTCCACTGCTCCCAATCCAGGAGCTCCATGTCTCTCTTGATCTGAGGAGCCCAGAAGTGGACAAAGCACTGCAGATGAGGTCTCACCAGGGCGGAGTAGAGTGGCAGGATCACCTCCCTCCATCTGCTGGTGATGGTCTTCCTGATGCACCCCAGGATACCGCTGGCATTCTTGGCCCCAAGGACACATTGCTGGCTCATGAACAGTTTGTTGTCCACCAGAACCCCCAGGTCCTTCTCCACTTAGCTGCTTTCCAGCAGGTCAGCCCACAGCCTGTGCAGGTGCATGGGGTTATTCTTCCCCAGGTGCAGGACCCTGCATTTGCCCTGCTTGAATTTCAGGCAGTTCTTCTCTGCCCAACTCTCCAATATTTGAGGTAGTTCTGAAGGGCTGCACAGAACTCTGGGGTATCAGACACTCCTCCCAGGTTTGAGTCATCAGTGATTTTGCTGAGGAGGCACCTGTCCCTTCATCCAAGTTATTGATAAGTTAAACAATACAAGTTAAATAAAACAAATATCCAACCTTGGGGACACTAGTAGTGACAGGGCTCCAACTAGACCCTGTGTCACTGATTGCTACCCTCTGTGATCTACCATTCAGACAGTTGTCAATACGCCTCACTGTACACTCATCCAGTCCACACTTCCTGAGTTTGCATATGAGCATGTTGTGAGATACAGTGTCGAAAGCCTTGCTAAAGTCAAGGTAGACAATATCACTTCTCTTCCATCCAGGTAGTTGTTTCATCACAGAAGGCAATGAGGTTTGTCAAGCATGATTTACCTTTTGTGAATCCATGCTGACTGTTTCTGATCACCTACTTGTCCTCCATGTGGATAGAGATGCCCTCCAGAATGAGGCACTCCATCACCTTTTCAGGGATTGAAGAGAGGCTGACTGGTTGGTAGTTCCCTGGGTCCTACTTCTTACCATCTTTGAAGACTGGGTTGATATCAGCTTTCTTCCAGTCTTCAGACACCTCTTCTGGTCAGCATGACCTCTCAGGGATTACCATGAACAACCTAGCTATGGTGTCTGTCAGCATTCTCAGCACTCATGGATGCACACCCATGGATGTCAAGTTTTCCTAGGTGTTCACTAACTCCATTCATCTTGACCATGGGGAAGTTTTCCTTTCACCATTCCTTTATCCTGGTCTCCTGCATCAGAGATCCCCGAGGGCTGGTGTTTTCAGTGAAGACTGATGCAAAGAAGGCATTCAGGAACATTGTCTTCTCTGTGTCTGCTGTTGTCAGGGTCCCTACTTCATTTAGTAATGGGCCCTTTTTTTTCTTTTTGTTACTCATGTATTTGAAGAAGTCCAGAAATTTGTGACCATTGTCCCTTGTTCTGTCACTGGGAACCATTGAAAAGTGTCTGATCCCATCCTCTTGATACCCACCCTTAAGGTATTTTCATAAGACCCCCTCTCAGTCTTCTGTTCTCCAGGCTGAATATTTCCAGTTCTGTCAGGCTTTCCTCATGAGAGAGATGCTCCCTTAACACTTTTCACAGTCTGAAGACTTACCAGTGTTATGAGAAACCATTCTCTCATCTCACCTCGGGTAGGAAATTGGCATATTTTTTAATCAAACTCGTTTAAAGCAACCAGTTTAGATATTGAATTTGAATATTATTGTAGAAGCAATGTGAATGTATAGATGACTTTAAAGCCATCACACGACATTTGAAATTGCATGTCATGTGATTTCTCAAATATATGCATGCTTATTCCAGTAATTGTTACCATTTGCTTTTAAGACAATTCACATTTGACTTTATTAGTTGCAAAAAGTTCGAAGAAACATGCACTATTCACAGCATTCTGGTAAACTTTTCACTTTAGATTTAAGTTTTTTATGAGGCTACCCAAAAATACTTGTAAACAACCCACAGAAGAACAGGAGCAGATATTACACAACTGAAGAATCACATTTCTAGCATAATGTGAGTTCTCCTGTATGGATTGCTTTAGAAAATATTTCATAGAGTCTGTACATAGGTTGGATCTGAACACAGAACAGATCCATTTAACTAGCAACGTGCAGTATTTCATCCCCTAACCAAAATCCTGGTTCAGAACTCCTAACCTTTAAAATACATATTTGCATAGGTTTGAACATACCTTGATTACATTGGATAGGATCAATATTAATTCGGGCTATTTATATTATCTGAACCATCACTAGGATATTGGCAGTAGCTGCTTCTTAGCCTGACACAAGTATCATTTCCTTTACCTTAATGATTTAGCAGTACAGGACATAGAATCAAACAGACTTAAAAATCACAAACACACAGATTGCTCTTTTGGCTCTGATTTTCAAGGTCGATGTTTAAAAGCCAAACTTTATAACTTTGAAAATAATAGAGTTCACCAGGGATGACTGTACATTTCCTTTTTACTAAAAGTTTTCTTGCTGATGAACACATTCAGTGTATGTCCTGTTTTGGGACAGGATGCACTTGCAGAAGTCCAGTGTTGCAAGACCAGAAATCTGTTTCATGTCATTTTTATGTGCATCTGAAGGACTCTTTTTTTTTTTTTTTTTCTAGGAGAACTAGAACAGAGGACAACATTAGACAGTAGGAAGAAATTCTTTGAGAGTGATGAGGCACTGGAATGGATTGCCCAGAGAAGCTGAGGATGCCCCATCCCTGGAAGTGTTCAAGGACAGGTTGGATGGGGCTTTGAGCAACCTGCCCGTGGAAAGGGAGTTGAAACTAGATAATTCTTAAGGTCCCTTATAAACCAACCATTCTATGATTCTGTGGTTTGTGTTCTGAACACCAAAGATTTCTTGATAGGTACCAGGCCATTAGAAAATATCCAGTACAATTGCCAATGTACAGGATGAAGGGATTGGTGTGTATCTGTGTATATACAGATGTCAGGATCTTTTTGACTCATACATAATCTCTGCTTGATCTATGAATCTATGATTCAGTAAAACCCAACAAATATATTGCAGAAAACCCATACATGGAGTATTTTCTTTCTGTTACAGCTAATCTCAAAATTTGTTGCAATCATTGAAGTCTGTTCCTGTTATACTCCTAGCCTGATTTTATAGATCAAGATAATTCTAAATTTTTCTGGATATTTACTTATTCTGACCTGTACCAAACTAGAAATCCTCTCCAGTTTAGGCTATATACTTCTTCTTTTCATTTATTCTTTTATAATTGAATTCTACAGATTTTCTCTCTTGTTATCTACAGGATGAAAAATTAATTCTTTTGTTTATTGAATATTTTGATTATATATAACTATCATCTTTTTTAATATTAAAATGTTAGCACTACTAAAGAATTTTCTTTCAGAACTCTTTGATCCATGCCTTTACTCTGAGATGGAGAAATGTTGAAGATATTATTATTCATAAGGGTTTTGAGACTCTCCAGGGTGCAAGTAGATTTGAGCCTGCAATTGATCTGCACTTGTACTAAATGAAGTCTACAGTTTATACCATATTGTACTTTTCTTTTAAAAGAAAAATTATACTTGAGGGGTTAAGGCTAATTTGACAGTTTCCAGCACTTATTTTGTCACATTAGAAATTCAACCAGAACACTAGAAGACCTCACAAAATCCAATCCAGTTTGGTTCATTTATTGCTTTGAAGGCTCAAAGAGGTAATTAAAAATCAACATGAATTCTGGGCACTTTTTAATACATACAAACTTTTCCCATTGTACAGTAAGTGTACCTCAAGGGCCTTTCCATATTCTAGTAAAAGTACTTTCTGACAAATCCGCTGAAATTGCCACCATCAGCCAGATGTCTCTGTTCTTGCCTTCATCAGCAAAAGCAGTGTTTCGTTTTTGTTACTACTGCAGCTAATATCAGCATTCACAGAGGAGGAGGAGAAGAGTTTCTATGAGAGAAGAGTAGATTTCTGAATTCAAGTAATGCCATTAGAAAGTACACTAAAGTTCAGCTGAATTCTCTGGAAGGGGAATCCTATAATGTTGTGTGGGGCGCCTGTTAATCTCGTAGGAACTGAAGACTGACCTGCCCTTGAAAGTTGAATTATTCAGAATTACACGTGTTAAAGATATATATGCTAACAGCAGTACTGGAGAAATAATTCCTTGATAATAGCAATAATCGGAATTCATCTCATGATCCTATCAAAAAATGGGACGATTAAGATGGCACTGAGAACATTGTCAAATTCAGTGTATGCTAGCTTACTTTGCTGATTCTCTGAGAGGGTCCTACTCTTTGCCAACTTGCAAATGAAATTGCTGAAATCAGAGTTACCTCTGATTTTTGACAGAAATGTTTACTTGGAATGCCACTGTTTATTTTCTTCACTGTAGCTGCAAAATACATAAGTCATAAAGTATTAGAAAAATATGAATCATACTTCAGACAATTAAAATAATGCCTCTGTTAAAAATATGAAGTGAATGGGACTCAGTTATGAATGTACGATTGTGTGTCCAGATCAGGAATTTAACGAAAAAAAATGCACTTTCTGAAAGTGAAAATAAAATTTGACCTGACATATCAAAGGATAAATACTGTCAAGCTGCTCACTTGGCCTGTGTGAAACGGGCCCATACTTTATAATTGGAAGGATTAAGTTGTATTTTTTGAAATAACAGAATTATCTGGAAACTCAGAAGGTTTTTCTAAAGAATAATATATACCTATTCTTGAAATTACAAAAACTTTACATAATATTTTCTTATTTAGGCAACCAGGACTTTATTCTCCCTTGGTTAGTGATTGGTTTTGTTCTTATGTTTTTATTTTAAGATTGTGAGATTACAAAGCTTTATGTCAATACTAAGTGAAATGTGTAGTGTAGGTAGTTGAAAGGCCAAAGCCCCAACACCCCGTAGATTTTTTTTTTTTTAATGTTATTAATTCTGATAACTGCCTTGTTGCATGGCAGGTGCTTGTAAATCCATCATTCGGTAACAGATCACCTTGACTGAAACTACACAGTAAGCATTATTTTTACATAAAAGGTATTGCTTTGTTTTTGTACTCATATTTGGGACCTACATAAATATGAGCAAAATAATGAAGAAAATTATCCTGACCATTCTGCCAGATTTTTAAGTGCCATCTTCATTCTCCTGTTCTCTCCCTTTACGCCGATTCTCCCACCTGTTACCAGACTGTTATGCTTGTCAAAAGCAATAAAAGCAAATGATTTCAACTGTTAAGAAGAGTCCTCAAGGCAACACCATTAGGGAACCCTGCTCATCATTCAGCTGGTCATCCAAAATCTATTTACTATTGCCGTGTGTGAACAAGAGGTTCTTTTGCATCCAGTATTCAAAAGCTGCTTTTTAATTTTGGCCTTGTTTTTTGGACCAGGAACATCCATCATACATCAAGTGCTAAATTTACTACCTGACACTGAGAAGCTGTTTATTTTAATGTTATTACAATGTTAGTGGAAAGAAATGAAACTCACACTGTGTCAGTTGGCTCTTGTAGTTTCTCTGTATTCATGATTTTGACTGGCATACTGAATAAAAAGTTTTTCTCAAAAGCATAAATCAAAGTTGTCACATATTTTGCAAAAGTATGAACATCTCTGAAGGCATTTGTTGAAAACAAAATAATTTCAAGATGATGAATGTGGTTCTTAAAGCTTTTAAAACCCCATAAATATCAGTAAAGAGGGACAGTCGTTGGTACTCTTCAAAAATATATTTCAAAAATTAATGTTGTAGTATTCCTATCTGTTTTAAAATAATAGCAAACTCATGTTTTTATTGTTTACATGTAAAGGAAAACCGGTAGATGAGGAAGTGGTTGCTGAGACATATGTATGTGTATATGCAAAAAGTACTTTATACAATCTGAATAGCTAAACGCTCATGTTGTATTTTAAAATTTTGCCTAAAATATGTTTAAAACAAAATATTCTTAAATAGTTTAGCACTGGTTAGGAGAAAGCATTTTTATCTCTCATTTTAGTAATTTCTTGTCTACTACTTTTCAAAAGTTAAAACCAGAATGTGTGGAAGATCCTAAATGAGTCATTCTCTAACGCAGTGAGGAAGTAACTTATGCAGTGTTTTTTCACATTGACAAAAGCTAAGCACCCACAGATATATCAAGTTCTGCTAAATGCAATGTCCAACTTCCACAAAGTGAATGCGTTAGGTATATTTAACACTCCACGTGGAAGTGCAATATAATAGAAAATGCTCCAGAAAACAAACATCTGGTATGATGTCTATGCTAAAGTAACTAGCACTTTTTCAGACTAGTATAAAACCCAGGAGAGAGCTGATGTTGCTTATCACTTTCTGCTAGCTGTTTATAGCTATAACCTCAGAATATTCATGACAGAGATGGAAAAGACTACAGAATACAGTAAAACCTATGCTGCTTCAGCTGGTTTATAATCA
>NW_020955442.1:1894372-1895049 GCF_003031625.1 Empidonax traillii
TACACACTTGGCACGCAGGTTCCTACCTTACCAACAGCTGCTATGCAAGCCATTAGCACAGAGTAGGGACTGTGCAAGTTAATCTCTTGTGATTTTTTTGTTGCTGATAATAATCCTGTGTCCTAGTTTAGCCACACCTCTCACAAGTTTTCTACCCCTGTCATAAGCTCTTAATATAATTCTTTAGTTGTATGCTTTGTTATCAGTGGCATCCCAATCCTACTTTATGTAGGCTTGCAAAAGTATAAAAATGATGACATTAGTTGAGATCAATGGCCTATGTGATTGGCAGCAGTTGCCAGCAATAGATGCTTAAGAAAATATGGAAAATGTAGTGATTTTTCTTGAAATTTTAGGTCTTATAACATAATAACAGCAATAATAATAATGTTAACAATATAAATAATGGCAGTAATAATAAAAAAATGCACCTTCCTTAGATAAATTCTTTCTGTGATTTATAGTACATTACAATTAATATCATAGTATTATAATTCTTTAAATCCAAAAAACCAGTCATTCTGGATCCATTAGGATGTGTGTGCTTAGAAATTTGACTTTCTTTTCACTATAAAACAATTAAAATTAAAAATAAGGGGGTTTACTTATTATTTATTTAAAGGTGAGCACATTGGAATAATAATGTGTATATTCTAAAATATACATAAATTCTTAAT
>NW_020955442.1:1895987-1897611 GCF_003031625.1 Empidonax traillii
GAGAAAGAGGAGTAAGACCCATGAAAAATGAGTGATTCACAACATCATTGCTCACCACCCACTCACTGGTGCTGAGCAGTGATCAACCCCTCCTGGACAACTCTCCCCAGTTTATACACTGGCCGCAACATTCTATGGTATGGAATATCTCTTTGGACAGTTCATAGGAGAAAGATTTATGTGTGTGTTTTGAAACATAGATGTCAACTTCATTAAACTACCACTGACACTGAAAAGAAATGGGAGGCTGTGAGGTCAGTATGGCTGGGGATTACTTTTTAGTAATAAGTTCAGATTTCTCTGACCTGCTATTTTCTGTGGTCTGATTTTAGAATTCGAAACAAAAAAATTTTCACCTGTGCATCAAGCATAATCCCTTAAGCCCAAATAAAACCATTCTGTCATTATGAATGTTGCTGCAGAGGGGCATCTGGACGTACAAGAACAACTGGCTGCTTGCTGCTGTTGCCATTGCAGAGGTGTTGGGCCATGCCAGGAACATTCTTTTTTGTTGTAGAACTTGAATTCAGAGTGCTATTTCAAAAGAAAGAGCGTTACATATCAACATACTGTTAACAAGGTACTGAAATGAGAAGACCATGTACAAAAGAAGAAATGATTAGGTCATGCATGGAAAGCAGGAGTCAGCGTTTTGTATAGACTAGCCGTTGTGGGCAAACCAATTAATTTGCTTATCCTACATCTGGAACTTCTTCACAGAACTAATTTTTAACAAATTTCTGTTAATCCATAATGTTAAGGAATTGAAATGATAAAAGGTGAAGAAAGAATTTGAAGGGAATTATTCTGCAGGCAAGTGTAGGCCACAGGTCAGCTGTCCAGGCTGTGCTCCCTCCTGGCTTCTTGTGCATCTCCTTATTGGCAGAGCATGAGACACTGAAAAGGTCCTTGATTTACAGTAAGCACTGCTCAGCAACAACTATAACATCAGTGTGTTATCAACATTATTCTTATCCTAAACCCAAAACACAGCTCTGTGCCAGCTACTAAGGAAAAAATTAACTATATTCGGGCTGAAAACAGGACATTTTTAAAGCAAACAAATAAGGAAACAAATAAACTCAACATGTTATACATTAGAGAGTATGACTCATTTTGGCTACAAGCATTGCAAATTAGGAGGATAGAAATTTCATGGGAAAATATCTTATGGGGTGTAATAGACTTGGAACTTTCAACAGTGTGACTAATGAATTATCCAGTTTTACGCCAAACTGAAGCACACTTCATCACTGCTTAAAACCAATCAGGGAACACTAATTCCCTTTATCATCATGGACAGCCATGAATGAGGAAGTTTCACACTAGAATCTGCATGTTTTATGACAAATGTTGATTTAGTTTTAATAATTTTACAATATGTTAATTGTGTCCTGTGTGAAGTGGGATAAGGTAGTAATGCTATCACCCCACTTAGGCAAAGCTACGACCATAGGACAGTGCCTCTGTATGGCAGCTGTACTTGGAGGTGCTAAGATCTCCAATTATGATAGTGTAAGCGCAGGATGAAAGACCTAGCCATGGACTGCAGGGGAGCACCTTCCATACCAGGGCCTCTCTTGGGCCTCAGGGCCATCCTTGCTGGGGTTTTTCCTCCTCTCCC
>NW_020955442.1:1898622-1902815 GCF_003031625.1 Empidonax traillii
GAGGCCTGCAGAGTCCACCGTCCTACCACGTGGAGGTTTGGAGAGTGCTGGCTGTGACTGCCGATCCTGCTGTTCTAAGGGACGTGGTGAGATCTGTTTTGTTAGTTATTAGTATAGTTTGATCTAGTATACCTGTTCGGTGTCCCTTTTGTTCCCTTTTGTCCCCTTTTTCCCTTTCCCTATCCCTGCAGGGGGTGGACCCCCTTTTACTGTGTATATAGCATCTTAACTGTATATAACTGTAATTTGCGTAAATATAAATATATTTTTATATAAGCAGCTTGACTTTGGGTTCTTTAATTTTTATAGTTTCTTTTCCTTTAACCAAAGGGAAGAAGGGAGGGGGGAAGGGGGCTGCTGTTGTAACTTTCAGGCATTTGGCAGGGAGCCAGGTCCAAACCGTCACAACCAGTGTCAGACTATTGCCTGTGAATCTTTAATGACCTGTGGGGTGTTTGCTAACAACATTCAGAGGGGTGGTTGCTTCCTCCCTAAGGTTGCTCAGTTGCACTCAAAAAAGAGTCCAGGGAGCTGGAAAAGGCAGGAAAAAGGAGAGAGAATCACCTGCCTCTGAAGGAGGAGAGAAAGAATTAGGAGACTACAAAAAAAATCCCACAACAGAAAAAGATGAGGCACAGACGTGGAAGATAGCCAAAGGATGTAAAAGCGAACGAAGAGCAAATGGGAGAGGGAGAGAACAGGAGGGGGAAAAAGTTCACATGGAACTGGAAAGAAATACGTAAACATTGGTACACACTTAGAATCATAGAGTCTTAGAATAGTTAAGGTTGTAAAAGACCCTTAAGATCATCAATCCCAACCATCAACCCAGCACTTATAAAGTGTTCACCACTAAATCTTATCTTCAAGTGCCATATCCACACAGTTTCAGAACACTTCCAGGGAAAGTGACTCCACTACTTCCCTGATCAGTCTGTTTCAATGCTTGACAACCTTTCCCATGAAGAAATTTTTCCTAACATCAAATCTCAAACCTTCCCCGGAGCAACTTGAGGTGATTTCCCCTTGTCCTATCACGTATTACTTGGGAAAAGAGACTGATACCCACCTGACAAGAATCTCTCAAGCACTTGTAGGAAGCAATAAGGTACTCCCTGAGCTGCCTTTTCTCCAGGCTAAACAACTTCAGATCCCTCATCCACTCCCCATAGGCTTATAAACCCTTCATTAGCTCCACTGCTTTTCTCTGGACTCACTGCAGAACTTCAATATCTTTGTCAGTGAGGGGCCCAGAACTGAACACAGAACCTGAGGTGCAGCCTCACCAGTGCTTAGTACAGGGGGACAATCACTGCCCTGGTCCTGCTGGACACATTATCGCTGATACAGGCCAGGATGACATTGGTCTTCTTGGCCACCAGGGCAGACTGCTGGCTCATGTTCAGCTGGCTATCAACCAGGACCCTCAGGTCCCTTTCAGCAGGCAGCTTTCCAGCCGCTCTTCCCCAAGACTGTAGCACTGCATGGGGTGGTTATGACCTGGCACGAACCCACACTTCACCTTCTTGAACCTCAAATCATGGATCCAGCCTGTCCAGATGGCTCAGCAGAGCCTTCCTACCCTCCAGTAGATCAACACTCTCAACTTTTTGTCACCTGTGAACTTGCTGAGTGCACTCAATTCTCTCATCCAAGTTTTCGATGAAGACATTAAATAGAACTGCTCCCAGTACTGAGCCCTGGGGAACACCCCTTGTGATTGGCCACCAGTTAAAGGTAACACCATTTACCACCACTCTCTGGGCCCAGCTAGCCATCCAGTTTTACCCTAGCACTACTTTCCTAACATGAATATAAGTAGGGTGCCTTTGTCTGAGGACAGGTTGCAATTGCAAACAGGAAGGAATGTGTCCCACCATGAAGTGGCTTTCGTAAGATTTGATGTGACATCTGAAAACATCCACGCACATTTGGAAGTTGAGCTGCGTGTTTCAAGCATTACGATAACGGAAACAGTCAATCCTTGTAATAGGGAAGTAAAAGTCATATAACCTTAATTATTTGCAAAGCACATATGTTTTTAAATTGTAAGCTACTAGTCCTTGTGGGATTCTTTGCTACCAAGAATCATAGAATCATTAGAATAATTTCTGTTAGAAAAGAACTTTATGATCATGGATTCCAACAGTAAACTAAACATATAGTTCACCACTATATCATGTCCATAAGTGCAACATCTACATGCCTTTTAAATACCTGTGGACTCATTTAATACTCATTTGATACTCATCCCAGACAGCAAGTTAAAGTACAGATGTAAGGTACTGATGCAAAGAGTAAAAATGACATCTCATGTTGCCTGTCTGAATCCCATGCCACAGGAGGGCTGAGCACATTAACCTTGTAAGGAATGGGCTCATTTGAGTTGTGCTAAGGGCACAACTGACAGTACTTCAGAAAACACCACACAAGAAGTGTTGATAATTATAGAGTTTAAGTATTTTTTTTTTAAAGTATTAAATGCGTTTTCTTTAACATATTGTACTTGACCACAGGGAAGCGTGGAAAGATGTTGAAGTGCATGTGTTTTACAGCTTAGTAGTGTGGCCTTACCTTGAATATTGTGTGCAGTTTTGGTCACCACATTATAAAAAAGAGATTCAGCTATTAAATAGTGCCCAAAGGAGGACAACAAAGAGGGTGAAGGTCCTTGAGGAGAAGCTGTATGAGGAGTAGTTGAGGTCACTTGGTCTGTTCAACCTGGAGGAGACTAAGGGGAGACCTCACTGCAGTTACAACTTCCTCATGAGGGGGAGAGGCTGACACTGATCTTTTCTCTATGGTGACCAGTGACAGAACCCAAGGGAATGGCCTGAAGTTGTGTCAGGGGAAGTTTATATTAGACATTAGAAAAAGGTTCTTCACCCAGAGGATGGTTGGGCACCTAAACAGGCTCCCCAGGGAAGTGGTCACAGTACCAAGCCTGACAAGAATTCAAGAAGTGTTTGGACGATACTCTCAGCACATGTGTGATTCTTGGGGATGGTCCTGTGCAGGGCCAGGAGTCAGACTCAATGATCCTTGCGGGTCCTTTCCAACTCAGCATATTCTGTTATTCTGTTATCCTATGATATGTGTTTTTGAAAATGTTTGCTAAATATAGCTTTTTTATTTCTTGATAAGTACTTTATATTTATTTAAAGTACTTTAAAGTGTTACTTCAATAATGTTTCTAAAACACATTTTGAAATACATTTCTAAAATATAAAATACAAATTCTAAAATACATTTCTAAAATAATACAACTATGTTTTAGGAAATGTGATTTCACAGCAAGATATTGTAGAGAAATCTAGTATGAATGGTTTGTTTATAGAACGGCTCCAATAAGCTTGTTTTTGTGTACAGCCAGAAAATTAGTTTCCTGCACCTGCAAATCCTGTTAATAGGATATTGATTGCATATTTTGCCTTCTAAATTTTGTGTTTCTTAGATGAAAATAATAACACTATTTTCAATAATGTGTCCAAATGAAAGACAGAGAAAACAAAACAACATCCAAAAAACACAACAAAATTTTCATCCAGTCAAGTGCCTCTGGCTTAGTTGATAAAACAAGAAAGCAGTCGGGTGAAATACTCAATCTTATGTGTTTGCTCTTTCTATTAATTACATTACAAGGGAAAAACATGTCCCAGTCTTACCTTCATTCTCTACATGTCATTACAAGCCAGTGACACCAGTGATACCTATAGCAAGAGTATATTAGGAGAAATATGATACATTTATCTTTGGTTCTGTGGCTTGATACTTAAGTAATACTGGAACAAGTGTGTTAGACTGGTAATGATACACTGATAGAAGTGAGAATTCAGCTATTCCATTTTATACATACAGATGTGAATGCTCTGCTGGCCACAAATTGCAAACCTGTGTATCTGCCAACCACTCATTTGTTTGCCATCAGTTTTGAACCTTTAAGAGATAGTACGAGGTGCTAACTGCAGCTTGTTGGCAGCTGGTTCACAAAGAATACAGTGTGAACAAGCTTGGCAAAGCTATGTTTTTCAATAACAATGGGCTGCATACTGTCAGTTTTCTTTGTGATCTGAAGATCCAAAAAGGGAACCCTAGGGAAGCAAAGAAACCTCAGTTACCACCAGCTTCCAAACAAGACAAAATTCATTAATGCTACTTGTGAGGAAAATGCTAATTTCCAATAAACTACAAAT
>NW_020955443.1:0-3961 GCF_003031625.1 Empidonax traillii
TTTTTTTTTTTTTTTTTTAGGAGCACTGTGAATCAACCAAAGTACCTCCAGGGACACTTGAAGGATTGGTCATTTCGTGTGTGATGCCTCAAACAGCCTCAGGGATGTCAGGGAAGGTTACAGAGGTGATCCTTCCCACCCTAGAGGCAGGCATCCTGTTCCTTAGCGTTTAAGATAAAGCCACGAAGAGGCCCCTGCAAGTCATCAATAGAGCAACACAGATCTATTTTTCATTTTTGTTGTCTTCCCACAGAAGCAAGTTCTTATATTTACCGCGTTCACCCCGCTTCCAGCACTGCCTGTTACTCAACATTTTCTTCCTTTCCTGCCTTCCCCCCCCCGGCCCTGCCAGCTGCATCACCCCGACTCAGTGAAGCCCAGTGCTTTCACAACCTGTTATGGCTTCACCCCGCTCCCTGCTCAGCCTGCAAAGGGGAGCTCCGCGCCGGGAGGACTTACCTGTTAAACACGCCGTGGTCAGGCTCCAAAGCAGAGGAGAGGGCCAGGCACTCATTTTTCCCTGAGGAGTAACGCAGCTTGTCGAGAGGCAAGATCAGCAGCTCATGCCCTCACCCAACTGCTCATTCTCCTCCGCTTTCATGCCCAATTTTGTCACCTGACTCTGATCATGCGGCTCAGTCAAGTCAACCTCTCCCCGCACAAAGGGGGGTTTATGTTCGGAGACTCCAGCTGGTCTTAAGACGATACTGGCCCTCTCGAAGTGTAGCACAAAGTGGATACTGAGAAGAGCAGATCCAGGCCTCTCCTCGCAGTGTGCAGAAATTCACGCAGGAGGAGTGTCCAGGAGGAAGCGATGGGCTCACAGGGAGGAACAGGCAGAGCAGTGGAGGAGCCCCACGCCTGGCTGAGGGCCAGCACCCTGTGACCTCGTCAAGTGAGAGGATTTCATTTTGTAGACACACGAGATTTCCTGTAAGAAGAAAAACAAGAACAACAACAACCCCAGAAGAGTCCCCAGTTCAGAGCAGCTCCCATTTTAACTAAGACAACAAGGCTACAACCAGAATGCAGCCTCTGGTAAGCACAGAGCTGTCCAAATCAGCATTTCACTCCCCCCTCACTGGCCCAACACGTCCAGCTTGATGCATCAAGTCCTTGAGGATCCTGATGATGATGATTTTGAGGTGAGGGCATCAAGCTTAGAAAGGCCCCATCCAATTCCTACTTGTTCTCCAGTGGCCATACTGCTTGCTGTGCCACCTCGGGACACAGATGTGCCCATGTGTTCCTCACCTTGCAGCCCAACTTTGAAAGATCCCCCCCTTTCCCTGTGCCCCCATCATTTAGCAATCAGCATTGCCAAACCTCCCCTGTGAGAGAGGATTTCCTTTAGCAGGCAGCCAAATGCCGCATCTCACATGTCACATCTTCCCCCAGATTCAGGGAGCAGCTGGCTACTCAGTGTAGGATTGTGGATGCTCCACATGCCACAAGTCCCAGGAGCAGATCAGGCACTGTCATGTGCAGCCCATGTCCTTTGTGCTCCAGGATCCTCAACAGGACCCAATGTGGTGAGCCAAGAACTAGTGTGCTCTAACGCAAACCCTCAAGCTTTCCTCACAGTGGGCCAGACTGGGTCAATTTAGGACCAGGAACACTTTCTCATCCTCCTGCCTCCAGCAGTGACAGTCTGTTGGTGCCTCATGGTAGGTGCAGGGAGACAGGGCAGCCTCCTCCAGTCTGGTATCACCAGTTTGGGTGGGTGCAGGCCAGGCAGTGACCAGGCTTCCCACTGTCAGACAGAACCTCACACTGAGCTGGGTACTGTCAGCAAGGGAAACAATGGACTCAAGGACACAGCCCCAGGCCCAGCACTCAGCCCTGGCAGCCCCTCACAGAGATGCTGCTCCAGATAAGGCAGGAGTGGAGGGCTGAACCTTCCCTGCAGGTGGGAGAGCTCTCAACGAGCTTTACAGGTTTCACAAGTCGCTGCACAGGATGTTTGATCTCAGTCTGTGTAAGTAACACCAGAACCTGTTCCACCCAGGCCTGTGTGGGGCCATCCATCCTCCGCTGGGCTGAGGCTCTTCAGTGGAAGTGGTGGGCAATTTCCACAGAGCAGGATGCAGCAGCCCCACGTACTGGTACAACACTGCCAGCAACCACCCACTGAGACTGATCTGCTCGGGGAGCTGACAGCAGATCAGTCCTCTCATACCACAAACTGTACCCCTTGTTTGTGGGGAACCTTCCTACACCCCCCAGTCCCATAAGCAAGTCACATTCTTCCTGAGCAGCCACTACACACACACACTCACTGGAAAAGCACTTCAGAACTGGGTGTGGCAGTACTTTCACTCGCAAGTTTCAGCCGGAGATGTGGAAGAGAGAGGGAAATTGCACATTAAACCCTTTCCTGTGCCCTCGGAGCCCCCTTTCTGGATAAGCTAGCAGAGCCCAGCAGAGAGGAGACACAGTCTGCTTTCCTCTCAATTGTTTTAGCAACTGGGCAAGTTGGAAATACTCTTCCATCAGGAAAAGCCTGATGTCACTTCAGGGCAAAGAAGTACAAACAGATAAATCTGTAAACTCCTGACCCGCCCTGGACTGTCTCTGTTGAGATTAAATGCTTTTGCTAGTTGGCTCACAGAGAATAAAAAGCAGTGTCATGGCTGATCAAAAGCGATGTCCTTGGCTGGCACAGAGCCCCTTGCTTGTCGGTTCTGTTGCTCCTCCATGGATGGAGAGCCTTGTGTCCCCAGATAAACCAGACACTGCCCTCCACTCAGAACGTGCAGAGCAGAGGCAGAAGCAGTGAGGTTTCTCCCAAAAACACAGCATCAGGCTCAAAACACTCCAGCAGTTCGTACCAACTCCCAAGTGTTGCCCAGCCTGGGGAGCACAGCTGTTATCCAGGGCTCCCAGAAACTCACCAGCATCCAAGCTGAGCGAGCAAAGGATGTGCCATTGGAGATTTCGTCTGCTGAGGGCAGACTTGGGTTTCTGAGCTACCCAGCCACTACAAACCTGTTCTACTGCCAAATGACTGCCGTGCTCCAAGCCAGCCTAGATAATGCAGAACCACCTTGTTCCCACTGCTCTGAGGAAAAGGATGGTGTGCCATATCCAGCTATTTGACCAGACCAAGGTCCTTTGGTGATCCACACCCTACTGCTGAGCTGGAACCTGAGGGGCTGGGCTGCAGCTGCTGCCTGGGAAAGAGCAAGATATTCAAGACAAACTGCAAGCCGGATTCTGACAGGAGCTTTTCCGGGACAACAACTTTTCTTCGAGCAATGAAGTTTGTGAATCGTACCCAAACCTGGCTCTGAACAGAAGAGGTGCTACCCAGCAGGTATCACTTTGTCCTCTACAGACAAAAAAAGCACTGAGGCATTTCTGGGATGCACCACCTCATGGGCCGTGCTGGGAATCCAGAACCCCCTTTCAGATGCAAGGTTATTCCAAGGTATGCAAGTTGACTCCCATAAAACGGGACAGGCATTCAAGGCTTTAGGAACACAGATCCAACAGCCTCGCGCCCAAGAAGGGGCCAAGACACTCCAACACGGGTAAGAAATTAAAAAAAAAAAGCAAGCGGAAGCCGCCAGAGTTCCTAGAGGGACAGACACACGTTTTTGTGCTCTGGACACCGAAACCTGTAGGGGAGCGAACGGCCACACGATGGCACCACAGCCCTGGGGAACGAGGACACTCCGCCACGCCCCAGCCAACCCCGGAACCCTCGCACCCTAAAAAAAAAAAAAAAGGTGGTGCTACTCCTTCTCAAACTGCACGAGCAGAAAACTCCGTCGTGGGTGTTGTGTAGTTGGAGTAATAACCCACAAAAGGGAGCTGAAGGAATTAAGTAAAAACAAACAAACAAACAAAAAACTAAACAGAAAAACCGCAAACAAAAACCAACAAAAACAAAACAACAAACAAAAAAGTTATTGCAATCACTTAGAAATAACTCAAACCTTTTTTTCCTTTTTTTTTT
>NW_020955443.1:5029-102476 GCF_003031625.1 Empidonax traillii
AGAGCTCGTGTTTCCAAGTTTAGAATAACCAGGTTTTCCTCCTTGCCTTGTTTTTCCTTTCCTGCTCTCAGGGGAGCCTGTACACACACACCTGCATGGGCTGGGAGACTGGCGGAGTCTGGGATGTTTCCAGCTCTGCCTAAAGGCACTGGGAATACAGGGCAGCATCTGACATGAATGAGTTTGTCTGGGTCTCAAAGTGGTCAGTGTTTGGTCAATGATTAGACTCGAGGGTTAGCACTAAGAGCAACATCCTGAACATTAAGAGCCCTGTGCTTGTACCAGCTAATCCTCCTGCCCAGAGTGTCCAGTGGCAAAATATTTGGTCCAATTCTGCACAGGGCAGTCTCAGCAGGCAGGTGAACTGGCACACACCAATTCATGTACAGCATATCGGTGACAGGTCCAGACTCTGCGACACTTGACAGAACAAGTGCCCTGTGAAATCACAAAAAGGGCATCTCAACCTATCCTAAAGCTTTGTCTCAAGCGTTCTACCAAAGAGGCTGACCTGGAACAGAATTCCCTTCCCAGCTATTTGATAAGGTCGCTCTGACACAATAAAGAGCGAGCTCAGACTGTGCCTGGCACCACCCCAGCACAGGGAAGCAGAACTCAGCCATGTCACACGGCTGTGCATAAGGAAACTGGAGTAAGGCCAGCCACACACATCCACATAACTCAACACTGCAAGACAAACCTTCATGCTCGTCACAGGATAAACCAGACTCTAGGAACGGTCCCCACCCACTGACACACCACCCAAAGTTCATCAGTGAACTTTTCAGTGAAGCCACACCGAGAGCAAAGCAGGTATTTCAGTAGATCTCCGACTCACAAATATCCTAAACCAGCAAAACCAGCACACAAAAGGTCAGCTTTGAAATGGCAACTCAGAAATGCATCTACAGAGGCAATGGCAACATAAATCTAAAAAGGGCACACAGTATTGTGCAGTTTGGCTGTTTGGTCTCAGGTTGGTGGTGTAACAACTCAACTGTCAGTACAATGAACAACTTGATTAAGAAGAGTGTCAGTCTATTTCCTTAGAAAATCTAAATTTTTTATTATACATACTGTATTACACTGAAAATACGTACCCAAAGACAGAATATTTTGAATTTACAACTGTACAAAAAAAACCAACCAAACAAAAAAAAACAATAGAAAACATACGGGCTATGCTATAGATGTGACATTTTACAAAATGACAGGTTTTGTTAAAGGCACCAGATTCCCAGAGGGCTCTGGCTTAACATTTTTTAGTATTTTTTTCTTTTTTTCCAGTCAGATCTTACTGTGAAAACGTGATTCATCCCTAAACTGTGTAATGTCAAAGCCTCAAGATTTCTTTCATCTGGACACGTGGTCGGCACTTTGACACAACTCAGCGAGAGAAGTGACCAATTCCACATGGAGATGTCAAGCAACTACCAAAGGCCCCTCCCCACTGCATCCTATGGTATTGAACTGAAAGATTAAATGGCAAAGCTAACAGCCAAAATCAGGTTAACCCACAAAATACAGGCCCAATACCAGTGTTAACTGTGCTAAGCCTAGACTGGTTTGTATGGAGATATCTACAGAGCACTAGGGAGCAAAAAAATGGTCTAGTGGCAAGTAAGACGGAATCTGTGATCAGAATTCTTGCTCAGCATCCTTCCTGGGCTCAACTTCTTTGTTACACTCGTTTACGCTTTCTGGTCCTCACAGCACTTGTGAATGAAAATGGAGCCAACAGAAACCCAGCACTTCACTGTAGGACAAGTTGTTAAAGCAGCCTGGGCAAGCATGTATGTGCTCCAAGACCAAGTTTGGACAGGACAGGGAAAACACAAGCCACTTTCATTGCCTCTTTCTCCAGTATTTCATACTCTAAAAATCAAACAAGCTAATTCATACCATGCCTAGGCTTGCACAGACAGGGGCTTCTCTACAAGTGTGGGCAAGAGAAGCTGGGACATCCTCCTTGCTGAGGTGCAGTTCAAGCCCAAACCTCAACAGTTTGGGCTTACTATTTCCTAAAGCTTCATGCTTGGATAAAGGGAAGAGGAAAGGACACAAGCAAAGCTTGAAGACTCTGAACTACCTCTGTGGTCAATTTCTGGGTGCATCTGCGAGTCACTCCAGAGTCGATGAGTGTTTGGTTTGACCTCATAGCACACCCTGAGCCTCAGCTCCAGGGACACATCCAAGTGACTGAGTACTCAAGACAAAAAATATCAAGTTCCAGGGCCAGATTTTGTTCTGAATGCAACAAGTCCAGTACATTGGGATTTCAATGCTGATGTTGCCCTTTCTGATTTGTCTAGCATCATTCCTACTTTCAGAACACTGATCTGAAGATTTCATTTGCTGAAGAGCTCCATGTAGTTTAACTCCTTACTGTATCATTTTTACAATATTGTAAAACCTTCCCTTTGTTTAGGCATTTAAAAACACTGTCTAGATTCACAGATCAAGTTGAAGTAATGCTCTGATATTGAGAGTCATAAAGTCACTTTAAAAAATAATGTTTGCAGTGTTGTCTCGTTCTAATGACTGAACAGAATTAAAATATACTATAGTTCTACTTAAAATTTCCATGTATTGCATATGACTGACTTCAGACAAACAGGCCTAGAGACCAACTGTGTTATGCAGCAAATACAAACAGCAGCATGGTTAAAGCTTCCTACATACTACTGCACTCAAAGGACTCCACTGCATCCTAGATGGGCTTCTTGAAGAGGAGAGGGGCAGCTCTCTCACCCCAACAGCACAGGTCTGAAATCAGACTTCTGTACAACAAGAAAGTTTAGTAAGGGACCACAGTTACTCCCAAGGAAGCCAGAAGAGCCACCAAGCAGCAGCTCCTGACCACAACTTAGTTGCACAACTCTTTCATCAACAGTTTACAGTGGCAGTACATGCCCCTCAAGCCAATTTTCTAAATGCTCATTCTTAAAAATTGTATTTGATAACTGTTCCTGCTTGCTAAAGAAGCTGCAAGACAGACAAGTATCATACGTGTTTACTGGTCATCACAAGAAAACTTTAAAATCTGAATGCAGACAAGAAAAGGAATGTCACTTTTCTTTAAACCTTTCTTCTGAAAGATGAATATTTTAATTTTCTATCCTTAGCCCTTACCATGTAACACACTAAAATCAAGTAAGTTATAACCATGATAAAGCATTCTACTGAACTCCTAAAAACTAAAACTCACTACTCATCCTCACTTGTCAGGCTGGTTTCTAGTTGTTTATAAAGAAAAGTTGCAATCAAAATTACAATCCTACATTGTTTCTGAAATGGGGTAATTACGTGGAGGACAGCCCCAACGTGACAGTTATATGTGATTAACTTTCACACTAAAACATGCACAACACTCCCTAATGGCAGCAGCTACCCTCACATAACTGGCCATTACAGGAGCTACAACATTCTGCATATTTGCTTAAATAAAGTTAAGAAATCTACACTTTTGGTCACATCTTAAAACACTGTAGAATACAAGGGTTCTTTTGTTATTTATACTTGCCCTGTCCTGTTGGATAGTTTGTTTGAAAAGCTAAAATTAAAATGCAATAAAAATTCCCCAGTAAAAAACAAGACTCTAATCAATCATCTAGATGTCTGTTAGTATACAAATGTCCTATGGGATTTGGTCTGTTTTCTTTTCAGAAAAAAAAAAAAGAAAAAAAAGAAAAAAGCCTCATTTTGTCCTAAGAGTTCCACTTCAACATGAACCTCTAAGTCAGCCCCCCAAGGTACCTTCTCAGCACCACATCACCACTCTGCTACTCATTTTTGTACTTCTCCATTCTAAGCAGCATTCCCAGCCAAGCACAGCTCCACACACAACCACTGGCAGAGACCAGGCGCTGAATCCAAGTCTCCTTCAAATGACAAAGCCAAGTCTCCCAAGGAGGAATCCTGACTTATGTACACAAGTCCTCTCAATAAATGCCAGCTTTGTTTGTACTATTAAAGCCAGATTACACCAGCAGTGTGAACACAGTTATAAAGATAAAAACGTGCTTCTACTAGTGGGGGACAAGTATAAGGCACATTTATATGCCAGTATAATTGTGGCCACATTAGCGGTTATACTGATAAAACTACACTGGTAAGAGCCACAGCTACAGTCATTCAAAACTTTTTGGTTCAGGGCATGGTGATCAAACACATTATGACTGCTCAATCAAACAAACACTGCCTGAAGACAACAAACCTACTACTTCTTCTCAGATGTGTGTGTCAACCATTTCTAGGGCCATTTCTAAATTACGCTCCAGCTGGTCTTGAGATGAGTGGTTTCCCCTCCTCCCACGCAAGTTATGCTGTGCAAAGGGTTTGCTATGCAAGAGCTTCAGATGGACTTCAACCCCAAGAGCTCCATGGCAAAGAGCTGTCACTTCCAGGCAGTGACAAGCCACCACTACTTCCTTAATTTTGACAGTTTTTTTCCTTCAGAAAGTTCTGATTCTTAGTTTCTCTGTATCTCAAATAATGCCAAATACAGATTAACTCATGCTGGGCATGTACACTGACAATATAGCGAGTTAGCAAAGCTGCTCAATCTCATCCTATGACCCAAGCACAAATAAGCTGAACATACAGTGGGTACCTTTAGACACTGACATACCACCCGCAATAGTTATACTGCAGCTGAAATACAAAGTAATCAAGCACTGACTTTTGGTGCTTCAAATGTCCGTTCTTATGACAGAACCCATGTAGCCAAAGAAAATGTTTTTACAATAGAGATCTGTGCCCTCAGTTAATGGTAAACCGTGAAGGACTGTGCAGCAGTCTTCTCTTCCAGCACTAGGCAGTGAACTGCTCCCATCTGTAATCTTTTTTCAGCATCTTGAACTGTAGGAAAACAAAACCACAACAACAATGTCCCCCCGTCAAGATCATCTTTCCCACTCCTAAGATTAAAAAAAAAAAAAAAAAAAAAAGGCAAGTTTGACCCCATCTTCTGTGTTCACTGAGCCCAGTTTGGTTGAAGAGCCACAGCTTCTACTCTGGAGGGTAATAAGAAATGTACACACGAATGCCATTTTGTACAGTTGACATACACTATGAGCTGGTTGACTCTAAGCTTGATTTGGTCCAGTCTGCTGTTGCTGCATCTCTTAGGAAACATTAGTTATAGGTTTGTACTTCTTGAATCTGGTCCATTCACCAGTAGCATAGTTCATTTCAAAGACCGTATCAACCAGCATAGTGGTGCTGCCCGTGCCATCTGCCTTTGGTAAATCTTCTGTATGCTCACTTAGTTTAATTTGGATGATGTCACCTTGCTCTTGGCAAGGATTCTCTGCAGAAACAAGAATAGAAACAAATTATATGTTTCAACACTGTATTAGACAAGATAAAGAGCACTTAAAGGGGGTTCTTGTGCTTAAAAAAACCCAATGCACAAAAAACAAACCTCAAACACCAAGCTGAGCAAAACAAACCCAAAGATCTTCCTCCCTCTATACTCCACAGACTGAGCTTTAAGGATAAAAAACCAGACCCCAAAAGATGAAGTCCAAGGCTAAAGTAAATGGAAAAATAACAGAAGGGGGAGTAAAGCATGCCAGTGTCATTTCTCTCTGCCTCGAGAGTCAGAAAAGCTCATATTTAAATGGGAGTCGGTAAACCTGAACTACCAGAGTTACTTTATTTAGGATACATTTTGTAGTTAAATGCCTCAACAATTTTTAGCTGTTCAGAAAGCCAAAACAGCTTCACTGAAACCACTTGTCCCAGACTCAGTTCCATGCCAGTAGAATATTAAATGTTACACTCCAGGGTATTCAAATGGTGTTCAAGAATATCAGTTGGCAGTTATTTACTCAGCCTTCGGAAGGTGCTGACATTATTACTGAAGAAATTCATACTGATATATTCTTTTCTGTATATGTGAATATATCACACACACACTTCCAAAATACTACTTTACCTTACATTACAGAAAGCTGTTCATGTAGATATTAAAGTACACCCTCCTACTGCAATTTGAAGTAGCATCTAGTACTAAAAACACCATCAATAATGTAACATACACCAAACTTAAAGTCCAAGGATCACCACAGTAACTCTACCCTGGTCATCTTTGCTAATTTGGATTATTGCATTAATCCAAATGCACAAGTCACACTTAGGCTCCAGGGCTCCAGTGATAAGAACCCTCAAACACCAAATTAGAAACCAGAGCCAGTGCAGATGATGGAGTTCACTTAAGGACTCTTAAGCCCCTTCTCATTTTACATCCGATAATCTTGTAGGTAAAACAGCTTTGGTCTATCAAGGCCAACATATAACAGGATCCAGCTATGAGACAGCTTATCTCCCTGTGATTCACAGCACCAGTGGTTATCTAAAGTCTGAGACAGCAGTTGCCAGTTTCTAAAACAAGGTTCTGTACTACCCAGCTGGTACCTGGACTTGCCACAGAAGAATTTACATTCACTGGTCTTCTGGACAGTGCAGCAGGACCCAACCAGGCTGTTCACTGTTGACCACCTGCCTTGTTTCTCTTCAACCCCAAGCTGTGATTTTACAGTGTGTTCAGTTATATATATATATGTGTTCAGCAGCTGTTCTGACAAACTGTTTGACTTACAGGAAATAGAACCTAAAAGATTCACTTTCAGGTAGCTAGAATTGTAATCCATGAAACTATGTAAGTCCAGAGCAAAGGAAGGAGTCCAGCTCATAGAGAGGCAAACGTAAAGCAAAGTCTTACAGCCCAGCATTTCTAACTGTGCATGTGTGAGTGCATTTCAGATTTGGGTATTTAGAAGCAAGCTAAATTAGTCTCAGTACATACCTCTGGATCCTGCCATGAATCCAAGAATGAGAGCCTTTTCTGGCCTTGTAACCTTGTTTGCAGTCTTGAACATTTCCTGTGCAGCATACATTTGCTCCCTCTGCAACAGATACAACAAATGTCAATTCCAGTGGAGAAAAATTCTGCCAGCAGGGACCATGTTAATACCCACACATGAGCATAAAAGAATACAGTGAAAGTTCGTAGGACCTACAAAAAGTAAACAAAATAATGCACCTTAACCTCAAGGCTTCCCCTACAGTCCAACAAACTCAGACTTGCAGTAATGTCAGTGAATTTTCTTTTTTCTTTAATAAATGAAGTACAGACACTGTAAAGAAAAATTCACCCTGCTTCTTAAAGTTCAGACCTTGCAAGCCAGGCTTACAGATGTGCTTAGCAAAGTCTTCAGATTCCATCTTGAATTAGTTACCTACTGACCTTCAAGCATGCACATAATTTATACCCACATACCAGGAGTAAGATGCCTCAGGACATAAAATTGCTGTTGAATTTAGTCTCCTCCCCACTCTCAGGCTTTGAAAAACGTGTGATGGGGGTTGAGGAGAACAGAAATAAAGGCTTTCACCTTAGAATAATCTACTGATTATATTTTCTCCTACCACAGCAATGACAGGATCTTTTAAGCAGTTTACATTATGTAAAACTGGCAGGGCAACAGGTCTGCTGGAAATACACCTTTCTCCCAAAATTCTTTATAATGACTAACACAACATTATTTTCCATTAGAAATAGAGGTAAATAAGGACATCTTACTGCGACATTAACACTCTACAACTAAAAATGTTGTGATTAACATTGAAACAGCGATGCCAAAAAAACCAAACATAAAACATTCACATTATCGTTGATTACAAAAAAGCAGCCTCAACTGCTCCATGATCCAATTGCCAGGAACTGCCAACATACTAAATGAGATCAATAATAGAAATTTGCGTTTTCCAACCTACACCAAGACCACCAGTCAAAAAGAACCTGGTTTTACTCACCGTGAGAGAGAGGCTTTTCTTCGGTGGTGGCTGTTGCTGAGTTTGGGGGGCCACTTGTGGTGCTTGTGCCGCGGGGGAGATGGCAGGAGGCGTGGTGGGTGTGAGGGGTGAGGTAGGTGTAGCTGCAGGTGGGTTAGAGTTACTGTTGTACATGGGTGTTCTTTGCTTGAACTGGGCAGGAAGAGTTGTAGTAGCATTGGGAGCTGCAGGCTCTTCAGTCTGTCTGTTAGTCTGCAAGGCCTCTCGTGCAGAGCCAGCTGCAAAAACCAATCGGGATAATTAAAACACATAAACCACAAATAGGGATTAGCACCACCAATAGCCCTTAAAAAAAAAAAACCAACAAACTAAAAATTCCAATTATTCCATTTTAGCACCATGATTCAATATGCTAATATCGACATGAAGAATTTAAGAGCTAATGCTCTTTCCACTCAATTACCTTTAGCAATAATTAGACAACAGAGTAATTAGCTGTCCAATACGGATTACACTACATTTAGTATCAAATTTTATGTTTAATGGATATCAAACTTATTAAATTGAAACTGCCTTATTTACTGCTTAGCTTATACTGCTGCAACAACTCTACTCTGATCCTATCAGGACTATTGGTGTGCTGTTGTGTAGAAGCAAAACCAAAAATATTCCAGTAGTTTTTACCTAATGCAGCAGCAGCTTTCAAAGGAAATGGGAATTACAAGTCTCAGCCAGTAACAGATACTGAAAATGCAAATATACTTAAAGAGATGCCAGAATTAAATGTAGTTTTCACAAATCACTCATTATTTAAACACTAGCTGCTAAGAGCATTATAACCCCACAATACTGACAAGTCTTAATTCTGTTCTTTCTCAAAGTTGATTCATTCACTTGCACTAAGGAAGCTACCATTCCAAACCTGGCTGCAGGTGCAGGGAACTTATGAAATCTCAGTAGTTCGATCATACAAGTTACTTGTCCAGCCAATGATAACCAGCCAGTGGGCACTCACCAGTTACATTCTTTTGCAGCTCTCAGACACAGGCACAGCTGCTTAAGCACCCTTCCCAAAACCCATGGGGTTTAATCTGACCTGTCCACACTGTGTTCGCAGCAGACTTCAGAGAATGAGAGGTTTACAGTTCTCCATCTCACACAGACATAGCATTGCTTTAACAATATTACTATTATCCAGTGGATGTGAAAGGGGACAGTGAACAACTGAGAGGACAAACATTTGCACTGACTTGTTGCTCCTTAATTTTGTACTGTTTTATTACCAGCTTCCTCTCTCGTCAGAATAACTGACTTGCATAAAGTAACAGGTCTTAATTATGCAACCTCAGATTATATGAGATCAAATTTGTGGATCTTCTGTGTGCATCTTATATCAAGGGAACAGTTTTATTTTCCTTGTCCATAAGAAAAGCTAAATACTCTACACTCCTAAAATAAAAATAGAGAACAAACAATAGGGAATTTTAAACTAGACTTTTCCTGCTGTTGAACACAATACCAACACTCTGGAAAACAGTACTAGCTGCTGACACACTGATGTGCTCTTGGCTGTGTTCCTTCTAGAGATGCCAATTTTCTGCCAGAGAAAGACGTGCATAGACCTTCAGAGAGATTATAAACCATTCAGAGGCCAAAGTGGGGTTTGCATATGCATTTTTCTGTAGTGACCAACATCCCACAGCTCACGAGCAACAGTAAAATTAATGTATTAAACTGAAAGGTTGGTTCTCTGTTAACAACCAGACCTGGTAATGAATCCCAGTCATGCACATCTGTGAGTGCAAGCTGACACACTCCTTCAAGACTTTACACACAGCAGGGATGGAAGAGTAAAACCAAGTGGGTTAAAATAAAAGGTGTAGAAATAAAGGATTTGTACAAACTATTTTTTACTATTGGCAATTTCCTAGAATTGAAAGTAAGGTAGCACTTCTTCAAAGTATGTGGGAGCTCATAGATAATATCACAGCCATTGTCTATCAGACTGTTCTACAAAAGTAAAAGGAAAATGGATGGCTTAATCCTAGACTATGTGAAAGCTAATGTGCACCTGCCTCTAGAAATAAATCTGACTCTTGAAAGCAACTGTTCTGTAAGTGCTAGTATACGAATGTTTGTATGGAATATATACTCCAGGCTTTTGTTTATTACTGGTGTCTCTTTAGGGATTAGAAAAGTTGGATTTTCTGTTACAGAGTAAAAAAAAAAACAAATCAGTAAATCATTTTACTTACTTAACTAGTAAGTCATTTTAAGACTTAAAGCCAACAATTACTTTCTTTATTTAGGGTAAATGACATGTCTGGTAACTTCAAACCCAAAGGCTGGGTTCTTCCAATGGACTTTTATACTTCTAAGGTGGAGTTTTGCTAGAGGCACAGTGGGTTTATAAATAAAATGACAGCTAGACACTAAAACTGTACAGAGTTGGAGGTACGAGGTCCAAAGAGCAAAAATGTGTCTGTTACCTGGCTGTGTTTCAGAGCTTGGGATATAGGAGGAAGACGGCACCACGCTGGGGGTAGCAGGTAAATAACTTGTAGAAGGTAGTGCAGGCTCATTGTTCAATGAGCCAAGTTTCTACAAAAAGAAAGAAAATAAAGTGTTAAAGCCACACTGTGTATTTCAGGTGCTGTTTCTGAATGTTAAACACAAGTTCAACATTAGTTTTACTATGATATTCCTTTTGGGAACTTAATTACTGCCTCCTCTGTTAGGAGTCCTACCTAACGACTTTCTACTTCAGGCACTAGAAATTTGTGGTACTCTGTGAAGAATTACACTACAGAATTAAGTGACCTTCTGCCTGGGCAATCATGCTCTTCACTATTAGTAAGCAGAAACCTCTGTTCACCCATGGGCAAAAGACCTACTAGAATATCACCCAGAGAACACAAAGGCCTCTGGGACCATAAGCAAGCAGAAGGCAGCACTAAACAGCTCAGGTAAAACCCTGTTCCCACTGAAAAAGGCAGTCAACAGCAATACGATGGATGCCACGCAGCATCAAGCTAAAGAAAGCCACTTTTTGTACTTAACTATACATGACACTGCATACATAGTATCTCTATCAGGATCTTCACTGTCCAATCCAGCCTTTTAAACATAAGGGGGTGACAGAGGAAAGAAGTTTTTGGGGGAACATGCCTAGAAGACAGGTCACTTAAGGCAGCCTTACTGGATAAATGATGGGCATTCTGTAAAATGCAGAGCTTGCTAAAAGAAACAAACTCTGAGCATTCTGCAGAAAGACGGGCAATGACCTTCACTGCTGACTCTGGCCTAGCAATATCTGCCTGTATATTGTTTTTTGGCATGTGAAACATGCCAAGCAGACAGTTTCTAACTCAGAAGTGGGGGCAGGACACAGAATTCTTTTGAAACCTATGTCCAGACAGAGAAAGAGCTGCATGACAGTTTCTATAACCTACCATACCTGAAACAGGAGGAAAAAAGCCTACACACAACTCCTCTCCCTGACTGAACTACTTCTAGCTACAGGTTCGCTTCTTTTGGGTTGAAAAAATTATGTAAAGATTTTTATATAAAGAAACACATTTAAACAATTGAGTAAAACATCATTACAGCATTAAAGTGTTTTAGAATCGCATGCATCATGGTTTGGTTTTGGCTTTTTTTTTTTTTTTTGACTAGTTGGTTTTTGTTTGATTGTTTGGTTTTACCTGTGTAGACACAAGGCCAGCAGCATAATCTGGGGTAGCATTTTCTACTACTGTTTCTTCTTTGGCTTGTTTTTCCACAACTTCTGTATCTATCGCATAAAAAAAAAAGTTTTCTGAAATATTGAATTAAATATACTTCTTATACAAAGATATAAAGATGCATTTCTCAAGGTCTGCTAAAACATGATTAAAGAGGTATATGCTGAAAAAGATAATCTCCATACACAATTTTATAATCAAACCAATAATGAACTGAACCACAATGTACAAGATACATTAACTGAGTGATTAGGCAGAACTGGATAACTTTCTGACATTAGAAAGCATGAAAGCCCAAGCAACAACTTAATTCCAAATATGATTTTGCTGAGGGTTTTTTTTGTTTTTTTTTTTTTTTTGTTTTTGTTTGGTTGGTTTTTTTGTGAAAAATACAAAAAGGTTGTTTTGGAACAGTTATGCTGCCTGGTGCATCTTGTTGATATGGTTAAGTAGAGCACTGCACTGCCACTTGACTTAAAAGCACGATATCAGATACTATTCACTTGTTAAGATCTCTCAGCCAGAATTTTGAAGAGTGCTCCAAGTTTTTTCAACATTACTTTCAATTCATTTACTTAGCCATAACAGGCAGTAGAAGTAAGCAGAATATCTCAGCACAATTCCAGTACTGAAGCCACTCATACACCTCTGGCCTGCCCAAAGCAGAGCTGACCAGTTCAATCCTTTCCACAATTGAGTGACATTATTACTTGGGCACAAGGCAGAAGGAATGGGAGCACTGAAATAAAACAAGTGAAAATCTTCCCCTAAAACATTTTTGGGTTGGTTCATGTCATTCTCCTGGTCTTTAAAGTTTAGCTTAGGCTAAATTTTAACAAGTTAGGAACAAAATGGTACTACAAATCTGGATCCTATTTGCAGGTACCCCAATAGCCTTTGTAAGAAGAATGCTGTACCAACCTAATGTCTTTCTTCTTCTCTTTGCTTCACGGCCAGCACCAACCATATCCAGCTCGGAGATATCTAAAAGCTACAAAGAAAGACCACAAAGAACTTAATAACCACTGTTAAATGTATGTAGTTTATCTTTAAACATCATCCTTAGCTCTTTTTCTTTAATATATTGATATTTAATTCAAAAACAGCACCAGAAACTCACTCTAGATGAGGGAGGAGAACTGAGCAGAAGAAAACAAGAGCCCAAGAACGAGCACACTCACCTTTACTCCCCTTTCTTTGCGCAAAGGTGTTCTTGAAGGAGGAATAGGAGTTCTGTTTCCAGAAGGACTAAATACACTTGGTGCTGAAGTACTCCTGAATGGAGCTTGTTTTGGTATTCCTTTGAGTGGTGCTTAGGGAAGATCAAAAAAAGCAACAACTGATATACACATTTAGTTATGAAAAACATATTCTTCAGCTTTTTCCCTCCTTAACGCATTCCCTACCTCCCCTTTAACTTCAAATGTTTATAATGTGGAACTGTCTATAACACACTACGTGTCCCTCAAAGGTCAGACTGGGAATTACCCTTCAAGGAGTAAGAGGCAATCTCTAGGCTAATGCTTGCAACCCTGTTCTACTTAAAGTATTCAAATGGGTGCACTCATAGCAAAATCTACTTTTCCTACACACACTGATGCTTTCTTTACTTGTAAAAAGTAAACTCTGAACACAAAAAATGGTATAGGACATAAATGTTTTGAATCTAATTATTGCCAAAGTTGCTCCTTGAGTTTCACGATCTGGTTACTCGGTAAAACTGTATTTAATCAAAGATTCTTGGCCAAGCTTCTGCAGGGCTGAGGGCTCATATCTACTGAAAAGATAAATGAGTGCTTCACACAGGGGTTTGAAATTCTAGAGCTGCTGTTTGCACAAGAAGTGAGGACCCAATTTGGGTCTACAGTGCAAACAGAACACCTGCTGTCTCAATCAGTCTCAGCAGAATCAGCTACCCTTGTAAGCAGCTGTTTTCCCCCAACTCTACGCTGCTGCCCTTCACCTCACACTTGATACTCCTGCTAAATACAGCATTCTTTTACCTACCAAAAAAAACTAGGGACACATACACATTATCTATCAGGTCTTTGAGCCTCCTGAAAATCTCATCATATCCTTTAAGTTGAAGATAAACACAGAATTTCAGTTTGATGTTAGAGACTCTGTATCCCTCTACATGTTGTACTGAAAACCCTTTGACCACAGGACAACCCTCTGACTCATGTGAGTACAGTCCAGCAGGGCAAACCTCAGCTGGTGCCCAACTCCTATTTCTAGAGACCACCTGGCTCCAAAGGCCAAGTCTAAAAACTGGCTTTATTAGTTCAGCAGCTAAACAGAATGCCAAGAACTAATGGTCATTTTCTATACTGGGACAACTTTAGTTCAAATTACAACCAGACTTTCTGCATTTCCTGCACGAACGTGAGGCCAAACTTCGGTCCTCAAAGCCACATCTTAAATAGCATCGGCACAAAGTACTTCATAGCTTCTACCCACAAAACCAAGAAATCAAAGCTTCACACCTCAGCATCATATTGGAGGTCAGAAAAGTTATACCTGAGCAGTGATTTGAAGTATGTAACTAATTTTGAGTCCTCCTCTTGCTTCTACTCAAAAACTTACTTGAAAAAATTCAGTAGTTGGGGAACTTCAGCAAACAGTTGAAATCTCTTAATATAAAGCTGAAGAATCATTATAAATGTCTGTCATGTCCATTAAACAGAAGTCACAGCACAGCCTTGGCTGCAGAGAACACACTGTCCCCCTTTTTTCTCCAGACAGAATTATACAAATGCAATAGTTTCAGTCTAGTTCACAGCAGACCACTGTGATCCACTCAGCTCCCTTTCGGAGCAGCATGGCTTAGTCAGGAGTTATTCCTGGAGTAATGCAAATTAAATTCCTACCAAAGTCTACAGGCATGATCTGGCTGCATACATTTTAGAAGCATGGCAGACATACTTGCCATTTAAAAAAACCTCCACAGTCTTGTTTTTTCTGACAAGACATGTCAGAAATATTTAAATTTCAAGAGAGAGGGAGGCAGAAAGGGAGAAATCCTTTGCTTTAAAAGGAATTAAGTTTTTGTAAAAAACAGATGGTAATTTTATCCTTCATCAAGGCCATTTTATCAGATTTTCTTTCTGGAAAGTGATGAAAGTGAGCCATACTTGTTGTATCTATCTTTTTGACCAGTCCCCTGCCTTTGGCATGGAAAGGCACTCCTGCAGTCTTCTTGAGCTGTTGTGCAGTTTCTGTTGCTAAAAAGAAAAAAAGCTTTTGTTATTACAGTACTTACGTGGAAAAAAAATACAACACATTGCTTCTTATAAAAATGTTAACTAATGCATAAAAAGAGAGGAATAGCAAAAAAGGAAGAATTATATTTTAATTAAAACCCAGGTCATTTACGTGAAGTAAACACAGTATTGTTTTAAGAAACTGAAAAAATCAATGACTATGCAAATGACAAGGTGATCTAAAGTAAAAGAGATTACCAAAATAAAATAGTTCCAATATCTACTGAGTAAATTGTGTAAGTTCCATATAACATCATAAAAAGTTACAAATCTTGTATTTAACCAGATCAACTACTCAAGTCACATGCAAGAAAGCAGCAAACTGCTGCAACACAACAGCAGCTACAGTAAGCTATTTTAAGATCACTTAGTTCAACCAGCTACCAGTACGTCCATGTACACATATGCTGCCTTTTTTTAGTGAAAACCCTCTCGGCTTTCACACCCCAAATAGCCAATACTGAGCAAAAGGAAAACATTAATTAGCAGCTCTTGCTCCCTGTTGCAAAAACACACTGCAAAATAAAACTGGGTTCTTGTTTTACTTTTGTTTCAGAAGCTTTAACTATCGCTGTCCCTCACAAGTCCTCATGTGTTAAATATACCTCTGAGAGAACCCATCTGTGCTTTAAAAAGCTACAGCTCTTTGTATGCCTTGAAATCTGAACAGCATTTAAATCACGATTAGCATTTTAATGTAATCATGGCCAGGGATGACTTGCACCTGCTCTTCCACACGTCAGTCCAGAAAAGAAAAAAAAAAATCATCCAAAACACTTGTAACAGAAAATTTTAATCTATATCACCATGTTGGAGAATAAGACTGAATATAAATTTTCCTTTCACTGTTCCATTTGCTATACAATCTTAATATTACTTACACTTCTGCAAGAGTTCAGCTCTGAGAGTGGCACTTTTAGGTTTCCTTTTCAGCTGGAAGTGTTTCACTGGGGGAGTAAGTGGCCCAGCTAATGTTGTCAAGGCATTTTTGTTTAAGTATTGGCATTCCAACGGCAACATAGCTGAAGTTTCACATTCACTTACTGCATAAAGAGTTAACACAGGACATGGGTATTAGCACCTCTTGACAGCTAATTACAAAATATTTTACAACTAGACTGTACAGGTGGTTTTAAATTTTAGATTACTTTTTTAAACACCAAGAGTAATTTAGTTCCAATTATTACACAGTGTATAACCAGTTATTAGGATGCTTGTTTTTCACATTAGCTTCATGAAAGCTTCCATGTTAACTATACCTGGAATCTTAAATATGCTACTATTGTCAAAAAAGATAAATTAATGAATCTCAGATTCCTTAAAAATTACACATGAAAAGGAAACTATTGAATAAAGTCCAAATCGAGTGTGAACAAATTATTGTTTGTTTACAATGAGAAAATGCTTCCACCTCCAAGTCATTTTGTTATTGTTCTGCTGCAATCCCAACTCCAAGATCACGTCTGGTCTGTCCATTTATGCCTGAGGGCTTTTTCAAGGCAATGTGCTGCAATGAACCCACTGAAGTACGAGTAGTTTTGCATCGCCATTTACTACGCTGCTTGAAGCAGCGACTGTGCAAGTGCCTGGACCCACATTTTCAGTTGCTGGGCAATGTGCAGCTATTTGGACATCGGCAGCACAACTCCTCCTGAGGTCAGTCTCCCCTCCAGCACCTATCAGCTGTTGTCCAGAGGACTTCCAGCAGAGGCGGCCCACCTGCCTAGTGCTACAGGGTGCTTCCACACACACGAGGCTGTCCATACAAGAAAAAGAGGCACTTACTGCCCTCTTCAGTACTAGGACATGAGACAGCAACATAAAGAACCCTCTAATTACTGCAGTCAGTTAATCAGTGAGTCAGTCAGTCGTTACCCATCAGTGCACACACAGCCTGTCTGACACCGATGAATCCACATTAACTTGTGCGTTGCCCTGTACCGAGACCCAGGGCAATACCAGACATGTAAGTTCTGATGATGTCTGGAAAGACATTTTGGGAAGTTACCATATCACAGTCCAGTAACATTCCATGTCATGAACTGTGGTAGTTCAGAGACAAGACATACTGCTTGTCCTGGTACCTCTACTGTTAAGATAGCAGAACTAAAGGTGAAATTATAGGTTATTCTTGAAAAAAGGCACCATATTTCTGCAATTTTCACCAACAGGAAGGGCTTACCTTTCTCTCTAAGCTCTCCTAAAATATCTTGAACATTGGGATTCTGTTCTTCAAGATCAAGGTTAAGGGAGCCAGTATCTGGAAAGGATTTTAAAATATCAGCTACCATTAAGACCCAGGGGTCTGAATCCAAGGTAGCGAGCTGGATAATTTCAGTCAGTGCCCCTTTCATCTAACAAAAAAAGAAAAAGAAAATCAACCAATTGGAAGCAGTTTTAAACAGGTTATAGTTGGATTTAGTTAAAAAAGACACTAGCATAAACATGCACAATGTTTTACTACTGGGGAAGGGAAGAAGGAGATTGTTGCCACAAAGTTATACATTAACTCTACAATTAAGTAACGAATGAACTAAAGTAATTTTTTTCCCAGTGCTTTCAGCCAATATTACCCCAGTTTGTTTTGAACTTTTGGCAGCACAAACCTTTGTTTAGCACTGAACATTTTTACTAAAAGCAGCAGGTCAATTCTTAATATAATAATAATATAATAATTCTTAAATTATTGTCTCCTTATGTTCTACACTCCCAGCGTACCCACACCTTCTATTCAGTAACAGGAATATGTACGTAGAATACAAGTTATTTAAACAGGCATCTAAATGAAGATGTGCCCCTTGCTGAGCTACAGTATAATTAAGCAGACAGACCATATCTGCATTGTAATTAAGCCCTCAAAATAATGTGTTTCAGACTAATCAAAACTGTATTGTTTGACAAAAATTATGTATGACAGAAATATACACAGGCCTCAATGCCACAAGTACAAAGATCTTCTATCTACCCAGAAAAGTTAATTTTCTTTATGCACCAATCTTGAAAAGTGCTAAGTAACGCATAAGATGAATTTAAAAAGTCTCATTGCCACAGTAATTTTTTTAATTACTGATCAACGTGTCTGTTGGCACTATGAAATGAATATCAAGGTGACTACAGTCGGGGGTTTACACAGTGAATCTCTCAAATGAGTGGTTCACTTCATTCACAGGTAAACAGGAACCCCCAAAGACTGAACACTTGCTTTTCTAATTAAGTACATTTTCATGTAAGCATTACAGTACTAGCTTCAGAGAACTAAGATGTTTGAGATGTACTGCATGTCTATCAAGCCACAAAACATAATGGTAAAATTACATAAAGTATTTAAATGTACTCTATCTGTATGGTATTAACATCGAAGAATGTACAAGCAAGCATAAGGAAATATGTGAATTTTTATTTTTCACAACCCATTGAGGCACATACAGCTTAGTTGCAGTCTACATGTTTCTGAACACAGGAAGGCAAGAGACTCATCTTCACCTTTATGCTGTATTCCTTTCCCTTTATTTAAAGCCAGTCTTTTTTCATATGAAAACATTTAATAAAATAAGCTTACTCTACTCAGCTTAAGCTTACTTACAACTTTAGGAAGTAATAGTTAAACCTCTGCTCCCCATTCCCCCCACCCACTTTTAAACTCAGAGGCAAACAAACACCGACGTTTCTCAATTCCTTTCACCCACCCTATGTTGTTGCCCTCTCACTTCGGAAGGGTTTACAAGTCCATTATAGAGCCTGTCTGTCCTTCACCCCCTGCACGTTTCAGGGCTCACAGTGACATGCTTGTGAAACAAACTGAATCGGTTCATCCGATGGTAAACCAGCATCTCTCCAGCTTTAAGCTGAAGCAGCTCCTGGGTGTGACTGACTGCAGACACACCAACACCAGAACCACAAAAACACTGGAGCAGGAAGGAGACTCGACACGAGCCAGATGCCATTCTCAGCAGCACCACTGACTTGCTTTGGGTTAAACGGAGCCCATCACCAGGACCACACACTGCTTGACGTGTTGTCCAGTTTAACTAACGCACACCCAGTGGAAAGAATTGATCTCTGAGGTCCTAGTCTTCGCTATCCTCCACTGCTCATTCCTTTCTCAGTAAATATAAGCCCACCATAACCTCCACACAGACTGTTCACTCTCCCTCCTCTAACCTAAACTGCTCATCAGAAGTCACTTCTATAGTGGAAGAGGATGACTGTGAACACTATCAAAACAAAGCCTTTTATTCTCCTATCTATCCTTCAGGAATCAAGGTACTGATTTACACAAAACACCTGAAAACCTAAAATATGCCTTCAGAGTTAATGCATTTATAGCTTTTATCTGGACATCACTAATGCAGGTGAGTGCACAGAACGTGATTTCCTCCAAAGCAAATTCAGGCAATACCTAGGAGAAAAATGTCTCCTGTATCCTCACAATTTACCCTTCATATCTGCTTCACAAAACTTCTCTTTCTACCAAAAATTCACAGAGCTACGTTCCTATACTACATAAGTTCCTAGAGAGCTCTTGCCTGGGCTTGTTGCATCCCCACCGTTCTCAGGGCTAAAGTTCAGGTGAGCTATTTATGCCACAACCCACCGCTACACAAGCCTTTGGTTCCTTCAAGAAAGGAGCCCAGAAACAACTTGTTTGCCTTGCACTGGGCAAATAACATTATCACAAGGCCTCAAGGCAGGAAAAGGCGATGGAAGAATATTCACTGTCACACACAAGGAAGCAAAGCACATTAACTCCTACTGTGAGCTAACCAGAGACCTTGCCTGAATAGGGGTTTGCATTTAACAATCCTGGATACAAGTTTTGACTCAGGTTTGTCTTCAAATGGCAACTTAAATACATGTTCCCATTTCACTGTTCAACTGGCAGCTGAAAAAAAAATACTTTGTTTGTGGTTTGAGAATGCCTGAAATGACACTTAAAATAACAGGGAATCCTACATACAGTTTTTGGGTTACTTTACAGAGCACAGCCACAATCCCAAACTCTTAATTGTCTAAGATTGCAACATTGGGTCAGTAAGACTCCCTTTAGCTCCAGCCAGCATCCTGTTAAGCATGAATGTCAAGATCTGATGCAACACGTTCTGGCATTTTTCTCATCTGAAACTCAAGCATCTCAAGTATTTTTCTCAGCCTGCTGGCACACAAGAAAAAGCATAGGGCAGGACTAGAAACATCTAGCAAGAAAGGATCAGGTAGGATGGAAAATGTCTGGGAACAGAGACAAAAGGCAGATTAATAATGGCTGCGCAGGAAGAATACATAAACAGGAACGTGGGAAGGAGTAAAAAAGGGAATGTTACTAGTAAGTAACATGATAGCACTGAGATGACTTCTTGCAAAGTATTCCCATTCATTTGTTTTATATTATGCCAAAGTTAATATATGGGACTATACCTATAGACAACTGCATCAACAGGTGGCTAATAAACAAAACCAAGTTTTAATCTTTCAGAGGCCATAGAGGTGATACTTAATAGATATTTGTATTATTATTATAGAGCATTTTCATTAAACTAAAAGCACTGCATTGAAAGTACAGTATTAATATTTACACAGAACAAAACCAGGATGGATCAAGTATCACTGTTGTACGTGGTCTGTATTTTAAACATGAAAAAGAGTAGAAGTGGCCAAGAGCACTATTAGATTAAAATATAGTATATTACATCGCAGAATAATTAAGAACACTAAGTGCGGGCCAAAAAGATGCAGAGCAGCCTGTTCTGAACACAGGGAAAGGCAAGTGTCATGTGCCCTCTCACTCCTTTGCACCAGTACTCCACAATTCCCACTTCCATGGATAGATGACTCCTGGTTCACATAAGCCAGAAGGAATAAACAGTTTTGACTTTTGCTCTCTTGCAGCTACTGTAATAAAAGGGCAGGCCCCTGCTGGGATGAGGATCTTCCTCTCAGGATAATTCGGAGACCACAGAAGCACAGTCCTGATTCCAAACTTGGTTGTAACATCACAGTCTAACCCTGAACAAATAAATTAAACATTGGCACAGAAAGAAAAAACTTGCACTTGCCATTGTGAATCAGGTTAACAAGAATATAATATACAAAACAAACAGAAGTAACTGTTCTGCCAAATTCACAACTGAAACTCTGGTCAGCACCAGACTGAGCTTTAGGCATCATTTCAAATGAGCGCAATTATCTAGAAAAAATTTAGCAGCTGAAAAGCTGGGAGGCTGAGAGATTCAGGAGTTCCCAAGTTCTGCCCAGAGAACTGCGGTGGGAAAGGGTATTTTTGATAACTGCCTACAAAACACAGCTTAGGATGAAAATGAGAGCCAATTATTCTTACTAGTCAGCAGGAACAAACGTGCAGTAATGAGGTTCACAGCATGATAAAAAAAATGAGGTTTATTACCTATCCCACAGGAGTATTGTGAGGATTAAGTCACTTATATCTATATAATATTTGCAGTGTTGAATGAAAACATTATGAAAATTGAGAGATATTACATATGAGGGAAAAAACCACTTAAGTGAAAGACTGAGCTTTCAAGAGAGCTCACTGAAGATTCACTTGTCTAGACCGAAGCTTTCACAGAGATTTAGAAAGGACCAGCAGGAATTAAATCCCTCCTAAATCAAATACCATCACAGTTTCCTTGATTCCCACATAACTTATTACTCAAATGTCCTCTCACAAATGGTTTCCATGTTATCCTAAGCCTTGGTGAAAATGCTATTACTGAGAAAACAAAGAAACTCAAAAAAGAATTTGAGGAGAAACAACCAAGTCGAATCTGTTATCTAGAGAGGGGAACATCTTTTAACATTTAACATTTTCTGTACCCACTACCAAGATTCCCAAAGCTTTACAAAGCTGATGCAAAACATTTTCCAATGCAATTAAGCTTCCAAATGCCAGCTCAATGCTTCTTGCACATGATCGATACACACTGGCACATGGCATGGAAGGTACACGTGTGACTTCCCAAAGAGACTCATTAAGTACTCTCACAGTTAAGTTTAATCACTTCGAGATACAGGAGTGATTTCCAAACGACTGAATTAATTCACAGGCAGCTACAGGTACCCTGTTCTGGCAGGAAGACACCACATCCAGCACTCCACAGCACATGGAGTAGGGGCTGCTGCAGATCCACACTGAGCACAAACACATCTCTCTGTTTTCTGGGTACTGTATGCGAGACACTCGATGCCAGTTAAAATACCAAGAATATCTATCTCAACAGTAAGTTATGTAACAGATCTCCACAAATACAACTATTTTAGCAAATTCACCAAAAATTATGTGTGTCTGATAAGGCAACATCCCTTTCTGTCAGCAGTTTGTTACATCAGCTATTTTTACCACCTATAGAAGGAAGTCTATAATGATAATAGCAGGCCTAGTAGCAAGGTTAAGGGTTTCTGACTCTGAGTTTTTCCATTTTTAACCATTTTTTTAAAGCCTTTCCTCCCAATTTAAGAAGAAAAAAAGAAAGTCACATCCCTGAAATAATTAAGATGCTACAGGTAGATCTCAATCAAGCATGACCTGTTTACAATGAAGGATGAAATTTTTTTATTGAATTCATGAACTCCACCAAACTGAAAAATCCCACAATATTTTGTTACAGCAGTAACAAGAGCTTTGTATTTGGAACATTCTGACTGCTTAAAGGATACACTAAAAGGCACAGCAGCTGACTTGCTCCTCTCTACATACATCTTATCTCCACAGCTAACAAAAGCACAGATCCATCTTCCTCAGAATTGGTTTAAAACGTGGAGTTTTTTTACCCACCCAGTGAACACCTTTGCAGCATTTCAACAAATTATTTCACTTTGCTTGAATGCTGCTCCCTCAAAGAAGTGGCATGAGTGTTGTTTATGAAGGACCCTGAGCTTTTTGAAGCTCTTTTCACTCTAAAACCACCACTAATTTGTTAGCCTTTTCTAAATACTGCATTACTCATTTCTTCCAGGCTACTTGGACTTTCACACTTACTTCAGAACAATTTTGCTAACTCACGAGTTCACACGAGCTCTCATCCCCCCTTTCTGCCCTTGGTTATTCAGTTTGCCCAAAATACAGCCTCATTTGTCACACACAAGAGTGACATTGGACATTAATATCATGTTTAAAAAAAAATCAGCATAAACGTGCTGAACAAGAATTTTTTTTAAAGTGACACCAGTGTAACAAAGTATAACCACTCAGATGCACTTGGCAAGACAGGCACCAACGTACACTAAATTACTGCTTAAAGGTGATGCTTGTCCACTTTCAGCTTAGGAGCGCACAAAAGCTGAGCATACAATAATCCAACTTAGATACCACACCCTGCCTAGGATATATGTGTATTAAGCCTAAGCAGCAGCTGTGTCCTAGCCAAGAAAGAGACTGGTGCAAGCACAGCTGGGATACCCTGCACAAAGGGAGGACCAACTACACACCACTTCCACGGCTGTTACCAGGAACCAACACCTTACACGATAGAAGCAGGAGAGGAACTCCTTGAATCTGGCTAAAGAAACTTAAAGATTTCCAATAGTTCTCCAGCTACTGCCCCAAACATCAATAGGTAAGAATAAGCCAGGTACGGTCGAGGGCCAAGGGACTAACGTTGCAGAGCCAGCTCAGGCTCGAGCCAGCCAGTTTATTAACTGGGGTGGGAGTGTAAAGGAAAGCACCAGCTGTTCCCAGAAAGGTAAAGAGAGGCACACAAAAAGCATGGCAATTTTCTTCAAGAAAACCCTGGCTCCAAGAGAGTGGGGAAGAGCCCAGTTCAGTGCAGACCCCAGATCTTCCACTCCCAAAGTTTCAGCACTTGCTGCTGTCCTTCGTAAAGCCGAGATGTTCGACTTGTGACACCTACACAGCTGCCAGTGCTAAGGAAGGAGCGAAGGAAGCTCCTAAAGAATCCCGCCTTTCCGTCCTAGCCCTACAACAACCACTGCCTCAGAATAGCCCTCTTCCCCAGAAAGCACTCGAAAGTGTCCCAAAACACAGCCGTGTGGGGGCACACCGTGGCTCGCAGGTCCAAACTGCTTCTAAAAGAATAATGCCAGCCAGGGAGTCCCCGAAGCGCAGGAAGAGGAGGAGGAGCAGCAGCAGCAAAGCTCCCACTCCACTCTCTTCTTTATCACGGGCAATCTCAGCGCTTCCCCTCACACCGAGTCCTCCCCCTTCTCGTCCAAGAAAGTCTGCAGGGGAGAGGCGGGGATGGCTGTGGGGACCAGCCCCACCACGCAGCCCTGCCCGTGAGGGGCTCCGGCCGCTCGGCTTCGACCCCCGGCGTCTGTGGGGGAGCCCGGGGTGTCCCCTCCCCGCAGCCTCCCTTAGGGACAGAAAAGGGCGGGCGGGGGAAGCGGTGCTGGCGCTGCCGCCCCTTCTTCCCCTCATGCCATCTCCGATCTCTTTACCCTCCCTCACACACACCCGCGCCGCGCTCCGCTGCGGCTCCCGCCCGGCTCTCACCTCATCCACCGCCCGCCGGGGCAGGTGCAGCATCCCCAGGAGCAGCTTGAGCTTGACGGCCGAGGAAAGGCCGTGGAAGCAGAGGCGGATGTTGTCGATGACCGAGGCCGTGAGCAGCGAGGCGATGCTCGGCGGCGCCCACAGCTCGTCCGTGGAGCCCAGTTTGTTGTGCAGCCACAGGCCGGTGTCGCTCTCCCGCATCGACGCCATCTTGGGAGCGGGGCGAAAAAAGAGGGGGTTCTCGACGGGCATTTTATGAAGGCACCTAAAGGGAGGAAGGGAGGGGGTGAGGACCCCTGCGGGTCGCCGTCCTGTTCGTAAGCCAAAATGGCGGCGCCCAATGAGGAGGTTGCGCTACGGAAGGCGGAGGCTCTGCCGTAACCTAAAATGGCGGCGCCCAGGGACGGAAAATAGCGAGGCTCCTCTCATCCCTCGCGTAGATGCAAAATGGCGCCCGCCACGACTTTTCTTCCGTACGGCAAGATGGAGCCGCCTCGCCGCAGAGAAGCTCTTCTGTCAGCCCCTCATTGTCCCTCAGAGCCCGCCCCGACTCCTCCGGGGCTCTCCCGGGCCGGAAAGGGACGAGAACTGGGAGCGGGGCGCTGAGCCACCGCGGGGCCGGGCAGCGGGGCTCGGAGGCAGGGCTTCCCCGCTGCAGCTGGGCCGGCCACCGCGCCTCCAGGCACAGCGCTCGGCGGAGCACCACGTCTCCTTCTCTCACGGTCCCGAGGGCGGGTCCCCCACTCCCTCAGCGCCCTCCTGCCCTTCCTAGGGCCGGACCGTGTTCCCACCAAGCACCGCCGGGAGCTCATTAGCGCTAATGGCCCCTTAAAATGCCTCAAACCACGGCCATGTCTGCCTCAGGCGCTGGTAGTCTGGCTTGCCAAACCTAGCTCGGGCCAGGCGGGGAAGCCCCGCCGTGGTGCTGCGATTTGACAGAAGCTGAGTGTCTCCCTCACGATTTTCCCCAGAGGTGTGTGTGTGGTGGGTGCTTCGGCGATGTAGGAGGTTACCTCGGTGTCTGCAGCACTAGGGGTAGGCGCTCAGAAACTTGGGTTGGTGTGCATACATTCGTATTCCCCAGCGATTCGACTCATTGTTATTTAAATGTGAAAATCAGTTGCCTAAATCCCAGAAGATTCAGCTTTTTTCAAATGCAGCATAAACGGTTCAATTTGGTGTCTTTCTGGTTGAAATCAAAGTCGTAGGAGTGCGTAGCAAATTCACCTTCTCTCTTTCCCTAAGTTTTTGAATGAAAACATTTTCTTTACAACATTCTTTCCTTTCAAGGATGTCGCTTACGACCTGATTTCTCTGAGAGAGCAGACCAGTTGTTGCCGGAGTGCTTTATTTTTTTTTTCTCAGTAAAGAATCACAGAATCTTAAAGGTTGAACAAGTATCTCTGAGATCATCGAGTCCAACCACTAACCCAGCGCTGCCAACCCCGCCACTAAACCATGTCTGTAAGTGCCACATCTACACGTTTTTTTTTGACACTTCCAAGGACGGTGATTCCACCACTTCCCTGGACAGCCTGTTCCGATGCTTAACCACCCTTTCGGTGAAGAGATTTTTCCTAATAACAAATCCAAATATGGCGTTGTGGGGTGTTATATTTTATTTTTGTTTTGACTTTTAAGTAATACCCAAAATGCCGAGTGTCTGCAGCTCTTAGGTGCTATGACTTCTGGCAGTGTGGAAGTATTTTAAAGCAAAGGATTTCTGTGTGAATAAACTATATATTAGTACATGGGGGATTTTTTCCAGAGCTAATCATGTGTTTAGTTGGTACTGTCAATTTATACTCAAATCTGATTTAAGAAAAACCTTTTGTATGAAGTGAGCTGACATTTTAGAACAGCAAAATCGAAGTTGAGGCAGTTAGTGTAGCACATAAATATCCAGAATTTCAGTTGCCCTCTATCTTGGTATGTTAGTTCAGTACATAGCTGTGGGGAATTATTTATCCACAAGTAACTATTTATCTGTTATCTTGTACAGAAAAAAAAATTGTAACTAAGAGACTGCGGTAAGTGATTAAATTAAAAACAGAATAGGAAATTAGTTAAATCAAGAGGTTTAAAAATAGCTGTAAAGGAACTGTATTAGTTTAGACATATAGTTAACATGTAATTGTCACTTATAACCTTTATCCTTCATTAATTATACCCAGCTGTTTACAATGGGCACCAGTACTGGTAAGACTTGGGTATGTGCCTACCCACTGAGTTCAGTGGAACTATTTGTTTCATGGCAGAAGAGTGAGCTTTGGATTACCTGGCGTAGAGAGTGTGTGTTCCTGTAGCTTGCATGGCCCCTCATAGATTTAGGTCTGATTTTACTTAAGAGTATGGACTCTGCTGTGAGAAAACATTCTGAAAATTAAAAAGTGTAAAGTGGCACAATTGTGAAAAAACAAAACAAACCCAAACTTATTGGTGAGACACAGCTTAATATTTGACCCTTAACTCTGCCTTCTGCTGTCAGCTACTTTTGTAAATGTATAATCCATGATTCAGCGTAATTACAAAAAAAAATTCTAATTAAACAAAGAAAACTAGTGACAATCTCACCTTCTAATGTGAGGAGAAGAGTAACCAACTCCTTTTAAAGGTGTGTTTAGGGGGGAGGGTGTCGTAAATCAGAGAACGTGTTTGCACAGCTGGTTGTCTTCAAGCAGTAGCTAAAAGAGAGTTAACCCGGTTCATGAAATGGCACAAACTCCACCAATTCAGATGGGCTGGAGGTCTTTGGACAGGGTAGCGTTGTTTCAGTACAGTTTGTGTGAGATAAGGCACGGGCTTTCCCAGGCAATGCCACATGCTGGTGGAAGCTTTCCTTGTTCCTGTGCTTTCCTCGAGGTATCTATTTTTGGACGCTGTCAAGTGTTAAAAGGCTGTGCTGCGTGGCCGTCTGGTCTGAGCTGCTGCAATCACTTCTGTGCTCTTATCTGAAGTGTGACTTGCAAGGGGAGCCTATTCTGTGATGTGTATCGGGAATAGAAGGCTTTGCATGGTCAGTTTGGCTCCAGTCCTATCATCTGCAAATTTGTCCCTATCAGCTGTTAACTGAAGGGGCTTCAGACATTGTGCAGGTGAAGACAAAGTGCCAGGTAGTTGTAAGAGCTTCTGTCCTGACAGTTACTTGTACCTCAACTTTCTGTTTGAAACTAATAAAACTTTTTTTTTTCTTAGTTTAGATTTTGTTCAGCTTTTATAGTGATTTTCAGAGTAATAAAAAAAGGTGCTCATTCCTCAGGGATTCCTGGAGCTGGAAAGGGCATACTTGATTTCTCTGGAATGCTTTATATCCCACAAGATGTTGCTTTTCACAGATAACTATTTGCAGATGTTTCCTCCTTTTTTCAAAGGTCCTTTTTTTCAAAGTTGGTGATGTTGAACATCAGATTGTTGAGAAGTGTTGGAGCTATAAAACAGATGAGGGGGAGACACCCTAGATTCACTTGCTCGGTTGTGGCAGTATTCAAATAAAAACAAGACACAGGCAAAGATTCATTTCTTTGATTCCACTTTTATAATTGTTCTAAGAAAGGTGTGACTTTGTCTCACACCAAACCCAGTGCTCCATGAATTTCCAGCCTGCAGTTTTATCTCATTACCTCTTGCAAGATGTGCCTGTGTATGCTGGGGTGAATTAGTCCTGCGCTCCCGAGGGCAGAGTGCTGTGTCACGTGTGTAGTCAGGACATTCCAGAGCCCAGAGCTGTCCTGGTTTTAGGGAAAGCAGGATGGCATCTCAGCTGGGCACCCATAGTGAGGAGTAGGACACTGATAGGCAGAGGTCTCGGATTAGTGTTGGCTTTGTGCTCTCAGGGAACAAGAAGCTGCTCTACAGAGTTTTGGGAAGCACTGAGGCATGTGCAATGAACACAACATTGGCAGTGGCACTGAGTTCCCACTGCTGTCTCATCCTGCATCGGCAAGTGTGGCAGTGCCTGAGCCAGCAAGGCTTTAGGCTGTGATTCATGCCATGATGGCAGGGGCCAGCACAGGAAGGCATACAAAGCAGTAGATTGTGTATAACTGCATAATATACCCTCCTGCCCCCCCCAGCATTGCCATCAAAATTGAATAACTCAGCTTTTCTGCAGTTCTATTTTTACTTTCATGTTTGTAACTGGTGTTCTAAACACCAGATTCAACATGATGTGAAAGTGTAGTTCCCTAGTTTTTCAAAGTGTATTAAGAGGATAAATTTTATCCTGTGATATCAGGTTGGCACATAAGTTGGGGTTAAACCTTTAGAGCTGTCAGGGGCACTGATGGAATACCTGGTGGTAGTAGTAACAGGCCAATATCCTTTGTGTTAACTGACAACAGAGATTTGTCACTGGGTCTAAGGTCTATTACTTATCATTAAGCAGAGGTTGGTTTTCTAAAATGGTATTTACTGTCAGTGTTAACACCTATCAATACATTTTACATTTTTATGCTAATTCAGTTCATAAAACACTGCTTATTGTAAATTCATGCATTTTTGTGGGTGTATCATTTTGTGTGGGAGTTCGTTTGACCCATTTTAAAACTTTGCTGTAGCATTGTGATCTGAAAGGAAACAATGGCTGAGAATTTACCCAAACAAAATGAGATTATCTGACTTCCTCCTGTCAAATGGGGAGCTTGTTTGTGGCAACCTCTTGTGTCAGCTGTGGCATTTGTCCTTGCATGGTGTTTCAAATTGCCTCTGCTAATGATAATATGACCAAATGTTAGAAAGGCCTCGCTTTGTAGGTAGGGGATTCAAGGGACTGACTCAGGATCATCTGTTACTTGACATCTCAAGGCACGAGCTGTATAAAACATCATATTGTTGTTTTGCTAGAAGCATAGTGCTTTCAGCAGCCATCACAATGAAATTGTGCTGTGAAATGAGGGGTATTAAAGGTTATGACATCAGGTCATGTTGAGACAGTGTTGGGATCTCTGACAAGGAAGTTACCAAGTTCTCAAGGAAGATTGCTTCGCTCTTCATTACCTCCAGGGACTTTGCTTGCCAGCACTCATATGTTTCTTTCCTCTTTTCTCTCCCTCTTTATTATGTTTCAGAAACTGTTATTTTTCTTTGTTTTTTATCGCTCTGCATGCATGCAGAATTCAGGAATGTTGGACTGGATGAGATGTCCTACATGACCACTTGCTGTCATGTGCCACATTATTACATCAGTCTTTCTATAAGCAATTAAGCTCCATGTTACAACTGGCTTGATTGTTTTATCCTGCTTCTGAAGGTAGAAAAGTGTTCCAGAAGCCCATTGCTCTGGCAAGGATTGCTACCTTCTAATTTCCCAGCTAGACTACACCCATTTTTATGAAAAGGTTCTCCTTTCTGTGCAAACTGGATGAACATTTAGTTAGAGTAGAATTTGCCAGCCTCTTTGAAAATTCTTTGCTCCTAATTTCTCTGTTTTAATGACTGTGGAATAATACCTTCCCTGCCACACCTCTCTTGATGGAGTCCAGGTGCAGTTTGCTTTATTTGCAGTGAGAGTGCACTGTTGGCCTAAATGGGCTTGTGCTTGGCCTGGCATCACCGTGACTCCTTGGTCCTTCTCCTGGGCTGGTGTTCAGCCAGTTCCCACTTGTCCTGATGCCTGGGGTTATCAAGCCTGAGGTATCTGCTGGCCTCATCCTCAGATTTTCAGACCATCTGACAGACTGGCAGCCCAGCCCATGCTTTCTCAAAAAAATAAATTTTGTGTGTGTGTCACTGTATAAATTAAGATAGAAGATAACCGATTTTTTTTTTTTTTTTTTTTTTTTTTTGCATAAATCCCACACTGAGCACTTCAGAAGATTTAAAAGCCCAGGGGACACAGAAAGGACGTAGTAATGTATCTGGATGGGAATTGTGGTATCTAAGTCTTACCATATAGTCACATTATGTGTTATAATATTATGTGTTGTATGCCTTATTCCCCTGTTTGAGATACTCCATGTGTGACACAGCTGGATGTTCTAGGTGTGATTTAGGAGCTGTTGGCATCTGGGCCTGAAACTCCATATTTCTGAATCAGTGGAGAGCCTGGATTTCACCACCCACCTCTGCTTGCTCTGAGTCCTGGTTAGTATCAACACAGGTAGCAACATAAGATAAAAGTACAAGTTAGTAACTCTCACAGGCAAAACTTGCTGCTTTTAGTGGTAGCTCTTGACCCAGTGATCTTTCCAGAGTTACTGCTGATGTATTTTTTACTGTCATAATTCAAAGGGAGATTCTTTATGGCAGTATTTGCTTAAGGTCTGAGCATAAACACAGAGAATTCACACACATACAATATCATTTAATGGAAATCACGAATCAAAAAATTATACAGATTCACCCACAATAAATTTCAGATGGCCCCACACTTTTCAGCTTGTCCAAATTAACCATAAATGTCAGTTAGTGCCTAGAAGTTGAGATCTCTGCTTTAAGTTCAGATGTGGCTTTAAGGACTGGAGTATTTTTTGAAGAACACAGATTACAGCAGGAAAAAAAATTGCAGAGACCTCCAAAGGCCATGACAAGATATACATAACTGAGGAATCTGACTGAAATCAAAACATCTCTCTGAGTTTAAGGGATACTGTGAACTTGAACTATGGTCACTTAAAGATAAAATTGACTGAGAGCCTTTCAAGTTTTTTTATGCCAGTGAATTGTCTCCACCCACTTTTATGTTCTTACAATGACGCTTCAAAATTTATTTTTGCTCTTGTCATTGCTATGAGAAAAATCCAAATAAGCAGGGGAAAATTACTCGCTCACTACACAGTTTTAGAGCTATATAGAGAGCAGTGTAGATTAGTATAAATCTTCTAATTTTTTTCAGCTGTAAATTATCTTAGGTTTTTATTGGCTTTGTTGTACAAGTGTTTCTTGTAAATGCTTTACTTTTAAAGTAATACTTCTGTAATCTATAAGAAAGGTTGGGCTCATAGAAAAACATAATTATATTTTATCAGATATAATTGGAAGAATAAACAAGCTTTCAGGATTACAGTGCTTGTATTTGGTCTAATTTCATCTAATAAAACATATTACCTCTCCTTCCAAACTCTCAGCATGGCTGGATTTCCTCTGGAACTGTAATAAGAACTTACAAAGTTGCAGTTTTTGCTGGCAAACTTACAGTATTTGTATGGGATTGTTTATGAATTATTGAGGTGCTGCTACTCACCATACAAACTGGCTATTGCATATCCATTTAACTGGGCTAAAGCAAGGAGGAGAAACCTGGAAATAAAAATTATGTTGCACTCTTCCCAATTTACAGTTGCATTAATGAAGGGGGCGTTTAAATCAGCTTAGTCTGTTAATCCCTTTCTTACTGTTGGGCGATGTAAATTAGGTTGAAGGAAGATGTTCTTAAGTGGATTGTATTGACACTTTCATAGAGGAGTTTTTGATCTACACTCTCAAAGCCCTTTTTAAAGGCAGCATTATGGACTTAGGTTTTCAAACTGATGGAGGAGGGGAGTGAGAAGAGCAAAAAGGGGAAAGACAGAACAAGGAGAAAAATTAAAAATCCCCGGAACACAAAAGAATAATTTCACTAAATGTTTTGGGAAAAGTAGTTATGGCAATTTTTCACGTTATTTCTTAAAGTATCTTAAAAACCTACTTAGGAGACCATTACTAAATTTATTGGGAAGGAGATCAGGCATAGCAGGAGCACACTGAACACAGAGCAGTCTGACCATCAGGTATAACAGACTCACTGATTCTGTGCTGTTTCACAAGGTAAACAAGGAGTGTGTCATTCACTGTGCCTGAATGGAGTACATTGTAACCAACATGTGAAGAGCTCGGTAGTGCCCTTGTACCTTAATTACTTATCAAGTGCTGCAGAGCAAGGAAAGCAACTCCAGCACTGAACTGGGTACCCAGCTTCTTTGGAAACTGCCAAATGCAAAGCTGCCGGTGCCATGTATAGATCTGTTTAATCCTAGCACTTAAAAAGCAAGCCTTGAAAATTAAATAGAAACATCCCAGTCCTAACCTTCCTAACCTTCAGGCTACACAGAATTTTTCCACAGTCATTGGGGGAATAACATTTTAAAATGCTGATGCTGGCTCATTGAACATTTGACAACATGGTGGGAAAATGCAGAAAAGGGAATGAGCAAGCAAAGGGAAAGCTGATCCCAGCCAAGAATGGGGTGGTGATGAACATGAAAACTGGTAGATTTGCGTTTTTCTTGTTTTACTGCCATTCGTTATTTGCCTTTTCACTGTTAAAATGTTCACGGATAAAATGATAAAGGTCCTGATCATTCACATACAAACCTTAACAAAATTGATTCCAGAACCAGCTTTTCAGAAGAGCTTGCAAGAATCCAGGGAGAAAGCTCAGAGGAGGGCAATTCAGTCACACGTGCAGAGATGACAGGATTACTGCATCAAGTAAATTCACTTAAAGTTCTTTGGAAAACCTTTATCTAGCAGCTGTGTGATGTATGAGGATGGATGATCAAGGGCACAGAGAAAGATCTGCTGTGTCAAACCATAAACTTTGCAAATCCCTAGTGTTCTGATAGCTGATTTACAAGTGTGATCCTCTCCTCCTGGCTGATGTATTGGGATTGTGTTTTGCCCCCTACAGCTTGAATTGAAGAGGCAGGATCTGTTACTGACAGCTCAAACAAGCCCTGTTCTGATGAAAATGGAGCAGAAGCTGTAAGACCAACCTACCGCAGTGCCACAGACCCAGGGCCAAGTCAGCTTTATGCACTGAAGTGTGAGACACAGATACTCAAATCTCTTAGCCACAGGTGTGATTTCATCAGTGTAGTGTCCCAGAGGGAATAATTAGATAAAATAGCAAAAAAAAGGTATGAATTTACAATTTATCTCTTTAAATGTCTCTCATATTTTTACCTAAACACTGTTTGTACAGAGTTGCACTTCCTTGTTGCTGTTTGACAGTAGCTTGGTTCAACTAGTTCAAAATTCTGTGAACCTTTTTACAATTCCAATATTATGATGAAGGTTTCATAGGTTTAAACTAATCCGCAATAATCAGGGTAAAGTCTCAAAAATATCAATCTTAATGCACTTTTAATCTACAAATATTCCTCTTATGTTCTTAGTGCTTTGTTTTACATAACGTATCTTTAAATTCCACAGAAAAAAAAATCATATAAAAGCTTTTAAGGCTGCAAAGTCTGAAGTTAGAAAATGCCAGAATTTGTGTTGTTTGCAGAACTTTGATTTGCCTCCCCTTTGCATTTGATTGCAAGGTAGTCATTAATGCCGGGAGCCTATTCAGGGGATAGAAAGGATGATAGTCACTTAATGAGCTATTCAATATTTTGTTCTTTTTTGAGCCTTGGTGTGGACTCCGTGCCTTACTACTTGCTGTTCAATCCTGCTCTGAAGGCAGAGTTACCAGTTTTGTTGTGCACTCTTCAGCAGTACACAACTGTGTAGGAGCTGAGTTTCACAAACAGAATTCAATGTATTTTGATAACATCGTCATAAAGTAAGCAGAAAATAGCATTACAGCTAATTGCATTACATTGCAGCTACATTTTTAGCCCTAAAAGCACAAGATTAGAATTTAGGCTTTCAGCAAAACCCTGCACCCAGTTCATGGTCAGCCATGAAAAATGGGTTTTTAAGTGGCTAATTTAGTAGTCTGTGAGAAAGACAAAAATAGAATCCAGTCCTTCTGAGCCGCATACAAATGTCTTTGCCTGCAAGCACTTTTTTCCTCCTGCAGTCATTGTGTTCACTTTCTGCAACAAAAGAGCCAGGATTCTCTGGACAAGATCTGATTCATCACACAATCCTGACTCATCTCCATACCATGGACTGTTCTGTGCACTGTGAGCTATATACAGCTCTATATGAATAAGCTGGATATGCTTCCCTAAAAATGATGGAAAAGTGGCAGAGGGAGAGAAAAGCGAAGAAAAAAAAAAAAGGCCATCCCTGCAAGAATTTCCTGATATGACTCTGTGTCACTAAACTGATGTGGCTTCAGTAACTGCTTTGTACAGCTGTGTGTCTGTGCTGGTGCTGAGCCTGTAGGGTAAAGGGATAAAAACCCCTACCTTTGAAAGATGGGTGAAAAACTGTTCATGAGGTGTATGGAAGACAAGTGCTGAGATGGAGAGGAGGAATTCTGGTTGCCAAGAGGATTAGGGGAATTTACTGGTAGGAAAAGGAGGCCTCATTTAGCTCTGGAAGGATGTCTTGCTGTTTCCCATCACTGGTGCAGCTTGTTAATGTCGTGATCCTGAGCTGTGAAAGGTAACAGGATGCCCCTCATCCTGAGAGGCTAAGCACTGTAAATCAATGCCCCACTTCCCTCCTGAAAAAGAGAAAGATAAAATCAGTTCCTCTCTTCCTTTTCTTGATGGGTGATGAAGCTAAACCCCTTGAAGAAGTGATAACACATAGGGGAGGGGTTGTTTTGCCTCAAAATCCCTACCAACAGTTTTCTTGCAGGTCTCCTTCAGCTTCGTGATCTTTATATGACAGTGTCTGTGGAGCTGTTGAGTGCCTCTGCTGGGACTGTTAGTGAGTGATGAGTGCATAAACAAGATATTTCCTAGGGTGTTTTTTCATGTCTGTGGTCATCTGGATACTCTTCCAGCCGGCAGGAGAGCCTGGAACTCCTCAAGGTGCAGTGGTGCAGTAGAGTGTGGTGCAGCACACAGTGCAGGGTGACACCGTTGATACATTACAGGTCTGTGAGCCTTTCCTGAGCCAGGGACATTTTGCATAAGCACCGATGTGTGAAGTGTCACAACGGCATGGTGTGGCACTCAGGGCCAGGCTCAGGTCTGCTGCACAGCTTTGCTCATGGCTGGGTGACTGTGGCTACTCCAGGTGGGAGCTGCACCCAAGTGCTGCATGAGCAGTGTCCTGTAAGGTGATCTCACGCCCAGACACCCTTAGATTATACTGTCCTGGTGTTCCACCCCCGGGGATCCTCAGCACCCTCAGCTTCCAAAGCAAGATCTTGCTGACTATCAAGGGCTTCAGGTCTCAAGAACCAATGTGTCGCTGGAATGGGGTATTACAGGCCTACCAACACAGCTTTGATGGAGGTTAGAGAATTCCTGTCCCTTCTGCAGTACAGGCAGGCAGGAGCCCCCTCTACATTACCCTTCTGTCAGGAGAACTGGCTGAGAACTCAGTGCCAACACTGAGAGACAAGAACTCAAGTGTTTGATGGATTTTTGTGCATAAGCGTGGGGAACACTCAGTGAATGTGAATGTGCAGTAAATGTGAAGAGCCTCTGGCTCATGGGAGCAGAGAGTTACAGAACATTCACAAACCTGAACTCAAAAGCTCCCATAAGTCTTTACAGAACATATTTAAACTGGGATTTTCAAAGGCTTATCACTTGGCCCAAATTTGTGCTGTGACTCATAGGAGCAGTGAGAAGCACATCTCTGATACAGATAGTTCCTCTGTTAGAGTTTGAGGCTCTGCATCAAACTAGAAGGTTCACAAACTTTTTAACAGAGAAATCTTGCATTCCTTTATTAAGATGGGCATTCTTCCATCTTTTATTCTCATAGGCAGCTGAACCAATATTTTATTAAACAAGCAAACATAATACCTTACAGGTCTTCAGCAGTCAGCAAGCACAAAAAATCTTATTCGAAAAGTTAAGGCTAGAATTGTAAAGTGCTGTTAACAAACCTAGTGATGAAGAGTGTCAGGCTGCCTTAACTACCTGTGTCCATATAAACAGCCCAACAGGATCTACGACATGCAGTCACTTACCTTTACAAGCTACTAATACATGAGATCTTGTACCTTTTATTTCTGTAGCTCTGTTCCTCAAACCAATTCAGTGATGCAAAGCATTAGTTTTAGGTGAGAAAACTCAGCACTGCATGTTTTAAATGAGATAAATTATTAATTATTGATTGATAATTATTAATTATCTCGAACAAGACTGAACAAATGTGAAATATGTGAGCTAAGCTCATAGCAACAGCTCAGAACGTGAAGGGATGCATCCTGCACCGTATGGACTTTCAGGTGGTTTTATTGCAGAAAACAAGCATAGATGTCTCAATTTCCACTAGGTAGCTCTGTCCAGATAATACCTGTTCTCATTTCTGTAACCAAAAGGTGGCAGCATATTGTCTACTTTCCCTTTCCATCCATCCCAGCTCTAAGCTCCTAAATAACCTTATTTGCTCAGTTTGTCAGAACGCCAGGAAGTCCAGAACAATCATGCTGACTAAGGAACGCTGATGAGATCTTATGTAAAATCAACTCTTTATCACCTTTAAATAGGAACAGGAATAGTTCAAGAGCTGGTGATTTTATTCCATTATTTCAATGACAGCGTGGCTGACTTTTGGAAACTGTGAAGAAGGGTTAAATTTCACCTCAGTGGTGTAAATTCAGAAGGGACACGTACCTATAGAGCTTAACACTTTCATTAACAGTAATGATTGTTAAAAAGCCAAAGCCAATAGTATCTGCCAGATACTTTTGCTGTGTCAGACTTGAAGTCAGTTTTGTTCCTAATTAGGTACTTCCTGAGTTGGTAAATAGACAAAAGGCCAGTGGGCATCCAAAGGAGCAGCAAAGGTGAGGCAAATACTTAATGCAGTGCAAATACCAAGGTGAAAAGGACATGAATGTACCCACTGAGTTTTGCTGCATGAAGGCATCAGCTCAGAGGCTTCTGGAAAGATGCCCAGAGATATCCATTTCCTCTTAGGCTGGTAAAGAGATCTGGAGGTGGAGGAAAGCATTCTGAAACACAACCTGCTCTCAGATCTAGAGGGGTACTGTATTCTTGGCACAATGCCCCAGGTCCCCAGGAAACACAACTGCTACAGAGCACTGCAGTGTGTGTCCTCAGCAACTCAAAATACCCACGTGCATGTCAAACTGATTTCTGCTCTCTGCACTGGCTCCTCATACTCAAACTCCAGGTCTCAGTCATGATTTCCCAGCTGCTCCCTGTCCTGGCCTGGGAACTGTAAGTGCCACTGCTCTGGGGTTTTGGCTGGAGTTAACAGTACTGTTCTTGAGGCACTTTTTACCTGTGGAGCTTTTAACCACAGGGGTAAACAAAGTCTTTCAACGCAAGAGAGTTGAGAACTTGCTTCTCTTAGCCCCAGATGGAGAACAGGTGTGCAGAAAGGATAAAAATCAGTCTGATAATTAGAGAAAACTTTAGGGTCACTTTCAATCTCCAACTCCTTAGAAGGCTGTAACAAAGTGTCCTAAGTACAGGTCTCAGCAGACATCCAGTGTGAGTCCAGCAGCTTTTCTGAGTTATACAATATGCATAGTACATCAGGGTAGTGCAGCTCCCAAATATGGGCAGTAGTCAGCAGCAATCCCACATGGCACTGCACCTCCTGTCTTTCTGTCCATAACTAGAGATCAGGCTTAATGGAGAAAGACAACTTGTAGACAGGGCTGGATGGAAGATTAAGGAGAACAATGTGGAAGCTGGTGCTGACAAGCAAGATGCAGATGCAGGGAAGGTTGCTTAGGTGGCTTAGAGCCAACTGGAAGATTAGTTTTGGCCTGATGTCTCTGACACAGAAACATCATTCACTTAACTAAAAAGGCTCCCCAAACATCACATTCTCCCTCTTAAGAGTAGAAGAGGAATAACAATGCTTATATGAAAATTTTACGTGATGTTAGCCCAGCACATGAATGCAAAGTACACTTAGCAATGAGGACGTTCAAAAGCACATATGGAGGAGGATTTCCAGGCAGTAGTCTGGGTCTGTCATGAGTAGAGATGCCTTTGAGGGAGGCTGTTGGATTTTGATGTGGTGATTGTCTCCAGGTGCTCCTCAGCAGCACAGCACCAGGTGGGTGTTTGCTGTGCGGTCATTCTGTTGCCGTATGAGTGGCTGCTCCTCACCTGTCGCTGCCTGCAACTTGCCTTCTTAATTAATCTGTCCTCAGTTCAACCACCTTCTCTCAATGTCAACATTGGCTCCTGAAGGAGATGATAACCAACAAAAAGTGGCAAACATTGTCCCTGCCATGGCAGGGAGTTTGGAACTAGATGACCTTTAAAGTCACTTCCAACCCAGACCATTCTACGATTCTGTGATGAGCCCCAGCCACTGGAAGTCTGTTACTCAGAGATCAAGGATGCCCTTCACCAATTGCACTTGGGTTTATGTCTATCAATCGTCAGAGAGACAGAAAAAAATACTATAATTGATATTATTTTATGTACTTAGAAATGCACAGGTGGGAAAGCCCTGTGTGAATTGTCTTATATTTTACATGCTTGTCAGCCATGTGATGAGTTAATACAATTCAGCCATGCCAATATGAGCAGATTTCAAAGCTGCTTGTCTGTTGCTTCCTCCATTTCCCACCTCTTGTTGAACAGCTGGTCTCTAGAAACAGAGGAAATACTTCTGTTTGGAGGTTTCAAAACCATCTTGAAAGATAAAGAACAGAGAGCACCTCAGTATGTTCTCCCTCTCCCTCAGTGTTAGCACAGCTGGAAAATTGTCTGTATGACTAGCAAATCTCAGTCCTTTTCAGACCTGGAATAGACACTCAACACAGGTTCTATTTTGAATGGGAATCTATTTTCCCCTCTACCGTATTTTAAAAGCATCTGTAGTTCACAGCTACGCTCAAAGCTGACAAGTCTGCGTGTCAAATGGAAATGCCAACATAGTATGGTGTGACATGAACAGCGTCCAAACATTTCCTTATGACTTTTTTTTTTTTTTTTTTTGCTGGTGCAATAAAGGTATTTTTTTAACATTTGTCTGTCTCAGATGAACATGGGGTCTTAAGACAATATTTTTTTTATTCTGAAGAGTTAAGATTTCTGCTACCTTTATAGCCTTCTCTTTTTCTCCAGTGACATTTGCAATTTAACACTGGTTAGAAGACAGAAGAGCCATAATTTACTGATTCAGAAATACTCCCAACACAATATCCAGTATCTTTTCCACCTAAAGATAAAAATGCTAGCAAAAAAAAAGTGCAACCTGCATGAAATTTAAATAGCTGATCTCAAGCTAAAATGTGACTCACGACATAATCAATCTTCCAAGCCCATTTTTATGCAAAAGGTGACAGTTTAATCCTCTGTTAATTTCAGTGTTTGGAAAGAGGCAATTTTCAACTCCAGCTTGGAAGAATTAACTGCCAAGTAGGGAATTCTATACCACGAAGGTGAGATCTCTAAGTATAGTATGTGCCTTTACTCTCCAAGATACTTTTACACTTAGACCTAAGTCTGGTCTATAAAAAAACCCCTATGTTTTGGTAGTTGCTATTAGTTAATGGGAACTAGCAGACTTTTTGAATAATCTAATGACTCCTGACTCTGCTTAATTAAAACCTTTAAAAAGTATACATTTGACACTTCCTCCAATAAATAAAATAGTTCATTATTTTAGCAAAAATTTTCTTCTCTTTCAGAATTTTTAGGCTTCAGAATATGCACATGCTTTTATTTATTTGTTTGCTTGTTTGTTTTTCAGCAAGCCTGAAGCAGAAAGGCAGCTTTGCAGGTCTGGGTGATAATAATAAGGAGAGGCACTCCTGAAGTTCAGGATAAAGAGGGCTACACTGCTGCTCTGCAAAGTGCTTCATTTTTCTCTCCTCAGCAAGAGGGTGTGTATTCCTGCACAAACCTGGCTTGGAACCTGTCTCTGCAGGAAACAAGGTACTGCTCCTGGTTGGCTGATGGGTGGCACTTTGCCTCTCTGGAAGGCAGGAGCTCTTGCTGAGCTCGGAACACAATTTGAACTGGGAGCCAACAGCTACTGCCTCCCCCAAATGCTTCTCTAAGGGAGCTGTGGCTCCTGGCCCGGCCTCAGCCCAACATCATGTTGTCTGCCACTGGCCATTCCTGGGTGTCCTGCATCACTGTTCTGGCTTCTAAATCACGCATAAAGCCCCTCCAGTAACATCCATACAGCAGGGCAGTGAATCAAATAGTGCACATCAAGGGAAAAATGTTAACTACTTCTAGCTTTAAAACTGCCAAACAGATGTTCTTTGGTTTTGACTCAAAACCGTTCAAGTTTAAAGACAAAAACAGCTGAGCCAAGTGGGAGCATTTCAGGCTCAAAAAAACCCACTGGAGCCAATGGGGAATGGTAGGCTTGTTTTGTTCTCACACCAGTTCATAAATTCTGCTTCAAGTGCTTTCCCTAAATTAACTTCTGTTCTGGAACAGTGTAGGAAAAAATTAGCCATTGGAGAGGTTAAGTGAGGATCACAATGGAAGTTGTAATTCAGCTTTAACAACCCAGGACGCTGCAGCCACGTTTATCTGCTGTGCATAGTGCAGGCTTTTTCAAACACTCTAGAAAGCCCTGGTACCTCTTTGTCAAAAGGATACTTCATCTGGTGTTACTAGAAAACCTTTATTTGCCTCAACTATATTGTAAAGCTGATACAAATCCACTAGATTTTTTTTTTTTAATCCTGAAAAATATTTATTTCCAATTGCTTATTAAAAAATCTCCTCACCTAACAGCCACATGCCCTAGATGTGAACCCACTGCCCCATTCAGGGTCATATTAGGTTAAACAGTAACTTTTGAGAGATTGTTCATGTTAACATCATCAGCTTATCACAGGTGCACCATTAGCATAGAAATTGCAGGAGTTTATGCTTTGAAAAATTGGATCTTTTAACTCTCACATAATCTCCTTTCTCTCCCTCCTGATGCAAGTTCCAGATGTAGTGGGAAACATACCTGTATTCTGAGAAGAGAATGCTGCTCTCTGGGATAAAAATGCAGGATGCCTGTCCAGAGAAGATTCCTTGGCAAGAGAAAAATATTTATGCAACTGAGAGCTCTGCCTTGCTCTTTGCTTTTTTTTTGGGATGTGCAGATGAGAAGTAGTTAGTGCATTATCACAGATTCAAACAAAGCAGTTAAAATACTGCAGGCTGGTACCGTGGACTGCCCACATTACTGAGGACAGGGTGGTTGTCCCTGGTGCAAACTCCTCACTCAGAAGCAATGAAGAAAAATAACTAGGTGGGTACTGCCTTTTCTTTCTCATATTCCTAAAATTATGTCAAAAGTTCTAGAAAAGGTAAAATGGGTTTCAGTGTGAAAAAGGTGGATAACCTCTAGTCAGGCCTTCACAGCAGTTGTACAGCTTCCTGCTGATGGCTGAGGTCTCAACTTTGAACCAGCTGTTATTTTTTGGGAGATAGATTGGGCAGCTTTTCCTCTCAGCCCTCCCCTCTCCTATAACATTCCTCTTTTTAAAAGTGTATGTTTGCCCCCAAACAGCTGTTATACACTGACTCAGCACAGTCCCAGTACCCTTACTGATTTACTGACTATCTCAGGGAAGCTGTTACACCCTCTGTCTCTGCAATATTTTGAATGACTTTCAATGTCTGAAGTTCTCAGGGTGGTTACATGACCTTTAAAAACAGGAGTCTCTCTTTGTTTTATATTCATCTCAGTCTTTGTTTACAGTCTGCCCTAGCTGTGTTTGGAGCAGCAAGCCAGCTGAGCTGATGCTAATTCTGGCAGATGGGACAAGTGCAGTCATTCAGTGACACTCCACAGTGCCCTTTACAACACACCCTATGATCCACCGTGGCATAGCATGCCAGACTATAAACTGCAAGGGGATGAGAAGCCAATGTGTTTGTTCCAGCCATCTTTCTACAGAACAGCAGCATCTTGGCAGAGGGATAAGGTAGTGGAGAGGTGCACAAGCAACTATTTCTTTGGAGGGTTTTTAAACTGCTCTCAGAGAGCTGAGTGCCCACACCAGGGTCAGCGTTCACACACTGCAGCTGAGCACTGGATTGCAGGAGAATATCAGGGGCTGAGAGAACAAAAAATGTCAAATGGGGACAAAGAACTAAAAGTGAGAATGAGTAATTGCTGCAGGAGTTGTATAAGAGAAAAGAGCAGTATAAGAAAGTAGCAGAGGCAAAGGAAGAAAAGGCAGACCTTGGCTGACAGACATCTCTTCCCCTTTCTCTCAACTACCACACTGTCCTGTGTGCATCTCTAAGCACCTAGTAAAATATCTTCTGTGAGTTCTCTTCCTCCTCACCTTGAAAATTTGGCTGCACTGCAAATAACCTGCTCCTGCGTTTAAGCAGAAACACTGGTTCAATCTATTAAAATTGTATAAGCACCTGTCCAACTCCCACTCAGGCCGTGCTGAATTTTGGAAGAAGTGTTCAGCTGTTTTGGCAGGCAGATTCACCTCTCAGACAGACTTATGGCTTCCTGACAGTTCTGGGTTCCAGCAGAACACTGAAAATCCTGTTTTTCTTGCTTTGCTGAGGTTTAAATTTCTTAAACCAGTAATCCACAGAAATCATGGCAGTGGGACATGACAAAGTGAGCAACGCTTTGTAGTTCATGGAATCATAGAATCGAAGTGTTGGAAGGGACCTTTAAAGGCCATCATCTGCAATGAGCGGGGACATCCTCCACCAGATCAATTTGCTCAGAGCCCTGACCAACCTGACCCTGAACATTTCCAGGGATGAGGCATCTACCACCTCGCTGGACAGCTTCTGCCAGTGTTTCACCATCCTCATTAAAAAAATGTCTTCCTTATATCTAATCAAAATCTACCCTCTTTTAGTTTAAAACTATAACCCCTTTTTCTATTTCAGGAGGTCCTGCTAAAAAATCTGTCCCCATCTTTCTTGTAAGCCCCCTCTAGGTACTGAAAGGCCATCTGTTATAGAGATTTTTAATACACGTGTCACCATGGCATATTTGTTTTCCTTCTACATCCTCACCCTCTTAGAATGCACCTTTTTTTCCTCCCCATGGTAGGGATTTTTGTTGCTTTTTAAGTGGGTGGATATGAAGATCAGAAATTCAGGAGAAAAAGAAGCATTTCAGTGGAACATTTCAGCATCTCAGCCTCCTGGGAGGTTGCTGATTATTGAAAGGCTTTTATTGAGAGGAAGATTTTGCAGCATTTTCTAATTCTGGTCAGACTCTGCATTCACCATATTTCTTCTGAAGCTGCTTGTGCAGAAAAAATGTCCTCAATAGGATTGATCTGTTCTCAGCTCTCTTAAAGTGCATTCTGCATAATCTCAGAGCTGCAGAACTGCCACTGTGCTTTATAGGATGAGTTTGATATTGCTGGGGCATGGGATACTCAACTGCCTTGTGTATTGTAGCAGGTGTTGGAAGTGGGCAGGGAATGAACAGCGTTAAAGCAGAGCTACCCTGCATTTGTCTGCCTAAAACCAGGTGGGTATCTCGACCCTGGACACCGTCTTTCTGCACACATGTGATTTACAACAGTGTGCAGTGAAACACAATAACATAACCAGGAGGATGAGTGTGGAAGAAAGCCAAGATATTTCCCTGGGTGATAGAAATGAAAGGACACATTGCTTAGAAACTGAGACTGGATGTCAGAGCATAGGGAGACAATCACCTCCTGTGTGGGAAGTGTCCTACCAGGCATCTGGACAGCATTGGGGGTGCTAACACATGTTGACAGTAGTTGCTACTACTACCTGTAACTTAGTAAATAAGAAGACTAACACAGGAGTCTTCATAATTTGAACCTAATCTGTTGGTTTGAGGGTTGTAGACCTACACTTTTCTGGTCACAGTTAGAAAAAGTTCTCCAAGGCACAAGAAACCCATTCTATCCTGTGTATCCCTCCAGAAAGATAGCCAGATGAGTCTGGCGACCTGGGGATTCTAATCTGTTAATGAGTGTGTGTTAGAACTTGATCCCTGCCTGGATCAAGTTGTAGACCTCCTAAGGGTGGGAATCTGTCCCAGCTCTGGTCACTGATTTTTGACTCAGTTACTCCTACTCTAACTAATCATGCTTTTAACAGTGGTGGTTCTGGTCTGTTTTCCAGGATTTCAGCCAAGGTTATGGCCACTATAATGATACTGAAGGAGTATTAATTGCTTATTTGTCTTTGGCCTCAGTCTAAAAACATCTCTTGATCATAAATGAGAAATTAATTTACAAGATATTTGGAAGGCAGACATGAGTAATCTTTTAGCTGGAAAGTGTGCAGTCACAGCTAGTGCAGCATCAGTGTAGTACTGCCCTGATCAGTTTGCAATTTGTAGCACTGTCATTGTAGAAAGGAGGAAAAAATTGCAAAAAGGAGAAGTCATATCTGTCAGCTTGCAAATCTCTCATAAACACAATCCCAGGTCAGAGAGGCAGTTTTCAAACATAAATGTATGAAGGTGCATCCAACTTTACATCATTAAATCATGGAGATTATAATATCAGAATTTTGATTATCAGTGAGATCCAAGTATTGGTGTCGTAGAAGTCATCCTGGATTAGTCTCCTAGCTGTGGAGGAGTTGATTCCTAGAGCAGAGAATGGATCTGGAGCCCTCTGAATGTGGGTCTTCTGATTTCTGAAGTTTGGGAACCCTTATAAAACTTTGGATAATAAACATCTTTTGGTGAAAAAAAGAGTTGACAATAAACTTCCAATTTTAGCAATCTCACTTCGTTTATTTTCCTCAGTTGCTGTTTTTCCAGGCAGCCTTTGCCAGGAAACTATTTAACAGTGCATTGCTTCTCAGCTGAGAGATCTTCTCTTTACCTTCCTAGGCTGCTTGTGTTAGAAGAGACTCCTGGACTCTGAACTCTGGTTCTAGACTGGGAAGCTGGGGAAGGCAGTGGTTTGTTCCCCTCCAGTTCAAAGCCCATTCATGCGCCTGCATATTTGTCCAGTTGCTGCAGAGTACTCAAGACATCCCTGTGGACTTTGCAAACTAGTTAAAATTGCAACTCTTATGTACCCTGAAATAGCTGAAGCACAGCTTGGAACGCTGCATATTTCCCCAAAGATGTGTGTGCAGGAGGGTGGATAGGGACAGCGCAAGCCAAGGATAGCTCAGCTAACACTAACCCTTCCTGAATATCGCCATGGGATTTTTAAATGCTTCTCAGCTCCTGCAGAGATGTGGAAAGATGTGACCCCAGTTTAACATCTCATCCGAAAAGCGGTAAGTAGTTCTGACAGTGCAGATCTCCCTAAGAGCTGTATGGAAAAGTCAGACTTGGATGTGAGCCCAGCCTTAGGTTGTGCTGAAACGCAAGATTTTTGGGTCTTAAAATGACTTCAGGCAATCCATACCCTGGCAGATAGGAACTGTGGGATTTGGAGTTACTGATAAGGAAATGATTCCTAAAATTACCGGTGGGGAAAACAGAAGAAGGAACAATTGCGATTATTTGCTGCTACCAAAGTAGGTGAGACCTGTCCAGGGAACAAATGCAGACTTCACTTCTTAATCTGGTCACTCTGACACATCCCAAGAGCTTTACACTGTGAGGAAAAGAATAAGAGGCTTGCTCTATGAATAGCTCATATATCAGAGTGGGGGGAGAATGAGATCAGCTTTAGGTAGTTTGACTTTATTAATTCACCACATCTGCCCGGAGGCCTCCATCAACACTCCAGCCTTGTGGTGCTGCGCCAACAAGTGCCAACACAGCCCCTGCCCTCGAGCTAGAGCTATCTCAGCCTGGGATTACTGCGGGGTGAGGAGGGGGGTATTCATCCAGAGGTGTGAGGCAGGGAGATACTGGTGTGACAAAGACATTTGCATGCCGCCCGCAGCCCCAGACAGATTCCTCCCCGGGCTCTGCCAGCCAGCAGCGCTTCCTGGGATTCGTGGCAGAGGTAAAGCATAAAAGAGGATTTGATGGAAGAGAAGATGGCACCTCGTGGGGAGATTTTTGCCATGATTTAGAGGGCAGGCTGTGAGAAAACATAAAAGTGTCTGCAGGAGAAATGACAGAATCTGTTATCTTTAGTGAGGGAAGAAAGTTTTCTGCTGCAACAGAGTATTAGATTTAAGAACCAAGGAGAGACCAAGCAGTGAAGAGGCTTAGAGGTAAAGGCTTGAGCTTTTCTCCCAATCCCACAGAAATATTTATAGTATCAAAACATGTGCTATCAAGATGAAAAAATGAAATCTCAGTAACAGTGCTTTGATGTTTTTTAGCCGGTGGGAATCATGAAAAAAACACCCATTGTGTTCAACTTCATTATAGAAAAGAAGCCGTAAATTCTTTCTGCTTTCCGCATAAATGATCCCCCAGGGCAACTGGGGAGCCAGGATGTTCCAGCTGTCACCCAAATGACACTTTTCATGCTCATCCCACGGATTCCTCATAACCACCACTGCAACTTGGGGCACACCAGTGGAAATCACCACTAAAGGCTGTTGTGCAGGTACTGTGTAGTCCCAATCCTGGTGTGTACTTCCAGTGTTCAGGTGCCCTTGGGCTAGCATCTGTATGAGCCGTGCTTTGTACTTGAGGGAAATAAGAGAAGGAAAGATTTTTTTGGGGTTGTAGTGTTCTGTTGGGAATGTACTTCAGTATCTTTACCATGAGAGCTGCTCCCACTCTGCTGTTCCGTGAACAGAGTAATACATTTTTACTCTGTTAAGCTTAGTTTAAAAAGGAAATAATTCTGAAGCAGAAATCCAGAAATTCTCAATTTGAAAATTATCCAGATAATATTTTTCAAATAATTTTTCTAGTTAAAATGTCAACATTTTCCAAAATTCAGATATTTAAAAATAAAGCTTTCCAGTGTGCCCTGGCAGCCAGGAGGGCCAACTGTGTCCAGGGGGGCATCAGGCAAAGCACCCCCAGCCAGTCAAGGGAGGGGATTGTCCCACTGTGCTCTGCACTGGGGTGGCCTCACCTTGAATATTTGTGCAGTTTTGGGAACCACAATATCAGAAGGATATAAAACTATTAGAGACTGTCCTAAGGAGGGCCATGAGGATGGTGAAGGGCCTGGAGGGGAAGGTGTATGGGGAGGAGCTGAGGGCATTTGGCTTTTTTAGCCTGGAGAAGAGGAGACTGAGGGGAGACTTCACTGCAATCTTCGACAACCTCACCAACCTTCAATGCAATCTTCAACAACCTTGTGAGGGGAAGTGAAGGGGCAGGCACTGATCTCTTCTCTGTGGTGACCAGTGACAGGACCTGAAAGAATGGCCTGACATTGTGTCAGAGGAGGTTTAGTTTGGGTATCAGGTGAAGGTTCTTCACCCAGAGGGTGGGAGGGCACTGGAACAGGCTCCCCAGGGCAGTGGTCAGAGCACCAAGCCTGACAGAGTTCAAGGAGTGTTTGGACAATGCTCTCAGGCACACGGTGGGATTTTCAGGGTTGTCTTATGCAGGTCCAGGAGATGGACTTAGATGATCCTTGTGGGTCTCTTCCAACTCAGGACATTCTATGATTGTATGAAAAATATCCTTAAATGGGATCTCTGACTCTTCTGTGGAAGACCTCCTCCTTGGTGAACTGATATTTTCCAGCAGGGGAAATTTTAACTTCAGTGAACAGAAAAAACAGGGCTAAACATAGTGCAGAGTGGAGAAAAGTGAATAAAGAGGATATGTGTTTAAAACACTAAAATAGAAGTTGTTACTTGTGGGATAAGTTTATTTCAGGCAAGGCCAAAGAAAGGACATTCTGGTACCTGGTACGAGGTGCTTAGAGCAAACAATTTGGCATCTGAGAATGGCAGAAATGGATTTTTATAATTTTAATTAATGATTAGAAGGCTATTGCACATTTCTAGAAGAATGAATCCATGATAACACCCAAGCTACCAGAGCTGGCTGTTTGGTGTTACTGTTGTGATAGAGAAAGGACAGGATTCAGGAGAACAGGGTAAGATTTACTGGGAATGATTAAGAAAAGACATATCTATCTATCTATATATCTGTCTAGATATATCTCTATATATATAGACAGAGGGATGTGCATGTCTGGGGGGGGTGGTGTCTATGTTATGAATATCTATGTTATTTATCAGGAAGAGAGGCCAAGGTTTGAGATTAGAGGGCAGAGAATGATCATGAGTAGAGTTCTGCATTTGCAATTTGTGTATAGGCAGATACTAAATCAGACCAAATCCTTTATGGTTTTCTCTGGAAGAGCAATGCTAAATCTTGTTTTCCTAAAAGAACAGTCTCTGAAAATTATTTTACCCTGCCTTCTGTTTTTTTTTTAATGTATGAGGATACCAGTACTATAATTAATTCTGTCTTGACTCTGGTCATGGATGCTGTAACTTCGTATAGCAGCATGGTTACACACTGAACAACCTGGAATTTTAGCTTCTTACTTAACTTGGATTAATGGGAGCAAACCATTCCTCTAGGGCTGTACAGGAGAGACAGGTTATAGAGCATGTTGAAAAGAACAATGTTAGCCAGCAATTCAGTCATAATTCTGCGAAGGAGTTTCTGCTCATGAAAGAAAAAAGGTTGTGTGCCTGACCTGCCTGGACATGGAGTGCCCCCAACTTTCACTGTGATAGCGCTGAAGATTGAGTCCCCACTGAACCAGGTAAAGCAAACACAGTGCACAGTCCCTTTGAAGTCCTGTGCACGCTCCCCAGTGCCAGCCCTCAGCTAGGATCATTCTATCCTGTAACAAGAACTGCTAGTGTCTAATTTGTGATGGGAAATGTGGTGGGGTTTTTTTGGGGGTAGGGGGAGTTGATGCAACCTCTTTTGCTTTGCTTTGCTTTGACAAAAGCACTTTTATAATCTGCGCTCCATTATATTTTTGCGTTCAGCCCAAGTGCCGTCAGTGTCGTCCTGCAGCACAGCTCATGGGGCACTGAAAGGGGAACAGAGGTGCAGGCTGGAAAACAGGGGTGAAGTTTACTCTGAATTCAGACTCAAGTTCCCACTTAGAGTTTAAGCATCTGCACTCCTGCATGTTCTCCTAACAACCCTGGGACTGGAATCACAGAAATTCCCAGGAAAGCAGGCGGGAGTGCTTAAGACCCCTGTAACTCAGAACCATTCCAGTGACAGTGCACTGAACAATTCCTGAGTGCAATCCCGTGGTTTGTCCTCATTTTGCATAAAGCAGGTGTAGCTTGTCGTGGTTATTTTCAGGCTCTAGGGAAGCAAGTTGCTTAAATCCGACACGACATCCAGCTGCGCAGACTTGAGGAAAACCATTCACCAGACTTCAGCAGAGATGGATCAAATGGCTTGGCTTTAAAAACCTTACCCAGAGCAGGTAAGTCGCTATTGGATCTTGCATGTCAAACCAGAAACATCCTTCCCCAAACCTGGGAGACACAGCCTGTGCCTCTTTAAATCTGCACTGTGTGCTGCAGTGCTCTGCATTGTTGCCATGGCAGAAATCTCCCCATAGTAATAACCTCTTTCAGGGAAGGTTAAAAAGAGACAGTGCACATGCTCAGAAATGCTGCACTTGTTCTCTTAGCAGTTTGCAGCGGCCATTTCAAAGAAACCATCACAAAGACAAGAGAAAGATCAGGTACTGATATTTTTTCCTTTGTTAGAGGGGATGACTTTTCTCTTTCACAGAAGTCCATGCACAGATCTGTCTCTGTTCCCAGTTGCACTGCAGAGAGAGATCAGCCTTGAAGCCTGTCATGATTATCCCTTTCAGTTTCCCATGGAATAACTAAGAGGCAGGAGTTAGATGTGATTTAAGGTGATTGCTGCACTCGGGGAGCAATTGTTTTGCAGTGGGGCTCACATACAAAGCTGAGCTGACTCTGGGGTGGGTGATGTGTAAGGTACCCTAAAAAGTTTATGAGCATGTCTGCTTTGTCTTGATGAACCTTTGTAGTACTCAGTCAACTATGAGAATAGCCTCTGCTCCTACTGTTCAGGAGGCTTCTTCATTAGGTACTTTCAAAAGAGGCAGGTATTATCCTAGTTTACTGTTACTTGGAGACACTCTGATGCATCCTGTTGCAAAGACTTTGATTGTACTGGTTTTGATTGCAGATCACCATTAATTAAAACAGGAAACCCAAGCCACTTGTTATGATTTCAATCGCTTTATTTTAATGATTGTAGAAATAAGAAAAAAAAATCACATCAGATATAAATAGTGGGTGGGATAGGAAACCCAGTTACCAGGAAATAGTAATTACATTACCTGATCTTTTTCTTTCTGTGGGCTCAAATACATCAGTGACTCTACACGTAGATGTTTTTTGCCTCGGAACCACTCTCTCCTCTTATGTTTAGGTTGAGATGTCCAGGAAGGGGATGTGTATAATGCTGCTCCTTTCCTGGATGAATTTCTGGTTTGCATACGCTGCAAGTGTTTGTGCAGAATTTATAGCTCCAGATTAACTGTGTCCGAAAAGGTGGATTGCACGGATCAAAGAGCAAGCTTTTTCTATTCTGTGTTTGTGGCAAGATGGGGAAAACCCTTTCCTTTCCTGCCTCCCTTCTATTGCCTTTCTAAATGTGAAATACAATCTGTTCTGGGGAGGGCTGTACTCTCACATGCAGTCCATGCAGATTTGGTGCTCTTACGCAACATCTTTTGCTTAGTATGCACCAGATTAAAAATCAGAAAGAGGCTTTCCCACATTTAGCTGAAGAGATTTTTCATGTGGATTTTATTGTATTGCAATAACTTAGTCTTATTTGATTCTTTCTTTCTTCCATTTGAATGTACAGGAATGAAAGGTACCTAAGGACCTCCTCAGCAGTTTTTCAAGAATCCTTGAGGCTTGGATTGAAATATCTAATAGGCAGTTGCAGCTTGAGCCAGTCCCTCTTGAGCTGAGCAGTTTACCTGTCAGGTCAAGAAAACTTAATTTGAAATCTGTATACTTATTAAAAAAGTTACCTCTGTGTCAAGGGGTGCTGTTGCTGAGACAGATTCTACCAGCTTCAGGGCATGGTGTGGCCTGGCTGTGGTGTTCAGGAACAAATGGATGGCTGCAAATAACAGTCTGAAGCCCAGATTAGGAGGGGAAGCAGAAGGTCAAAGAGTTTTGGTATGTTTACTGTTAGAAGTTCTACCTGTGAATTTGTGGAGGTTTAACAAAAGTCTTTTCGTTAACTACTTTTATAAAGAAGTAAGTTTCTATAATCGGTGTGGTGTTTGATGCTAATGGTTATATTTAGTTATTATGTTTTTGAAAAAAAAAGTGGTGCATCAGTAAAGCAAGCCAGAGGGTAAAGACCTCATTTCCAGGTTCTGGTCTCTGTTCCAGCCAGCTCTGTAATCCCTGCAGTTTTGATCTCCAAGTCTAACAGTGAACCAGCTCTCCAGACCAGCTAGCCTAGGACTGTGTAGTTAGAAAAAAGTCACAGAGCAGGCAAAGTTGTTGGCATCCTGGCTTACAAAAGAAACTAAAAATTTCCAGGGACTTCTGATCTTGTCCTTCACATCTAGAGATGTTCTTTCCCCATTGGGATTTATGTGCACTGCTGGAAAAGTACAGAAAACTTTTGTCTGTGCTCTAGGTCTGCTATTTTGTTTTCTTTCAGAGGAAGACTGCCAATGCTTTAGCCATCGGGAACATTAATTTCTGTGTAACAAACCCCTTGTATCCACAGTGTTCCTCACTAATTTGTTTATGTCTCTTGATAAACAGAGAAGCACCCACTCCCAAGATGCTGCCACCCTGCCTTCTGAGAAGAGCCATCCTTACAGTTCCTTTAGTTTTTGTGGTTGTACTACTCTTCATGGAGCCTGTTAGAGCTGATCAAGAAGCAGGAACAGCCATTCCAGCTGAGAGTATGTACCACCCTGCAGCCCTCTCATAAAGCCCCTACTGTAGTTTCCATGTTGCAGGACTTCGTGTCACTGAAGGTTGTCCAAATAATTCAAACTATTTTGGACATGTCTTGTGTATATTGTTTTAAAACCACAACTTGATAGCATACCAGTGCTGTTTTACTCCTGCATCCAAGGCTTTCCACTGTCTATCTTATCCTTGTTTTTTTCCTATTGTTGTCTTGCTTCTACCTGAAATCTGCCACTGTTCTCCACCTTTTCTATATCCCTTTCACTGTGTTAACCCTTTCTATGTGAGGAATCACCTTGTTTGCTTTTCAGGGACATTATTGAGAACTTGCTCTTTTTCAGCCAATGTTGGCTGTTCATTATATTTCATTCTTGAGAATGTTTGCTGTATCGAAGTCATTATTTTTATTTTAAAAAGTCACAATGAAGATGCCTAGAAAACATTTTTTAAACACCTAGTCTTGTGGCCTTCAACCGCCTAATTCTCCTTTGCTGATTTGTACTGAGTTTATTTTACATCATAAACATAATGGCAAGTCCTTGCATCAAGTTGTTGATGTGAAAGCTGCTGAAATTGTTGATGCAAAAACTTCTCTTCTTTTGTCTAGTGCAAATATAGTAACACTAAAGTTGGGTGATGGTACGGCAATGAGAGAGCAGGCCTTTAATACCACTTAGTGTTTTTCTCTCTCTCTTTTTCTCTTTTTTCATAGCCAGTTAAAGAACTTGGCAGGCTCCTTTCCTCTAGCAGGCAAAATTTCTGTTCGCTGGTTAGCACACAGATCATGATCTGGAAGCTCATACTTCCAGAGCCAGCTTATTAGAGGCATGTAGTAATGAGTCCAACATCAGGTGTTTGCAAAGTGGGCTGACACTGCAGGATTTTCCAATATCAATCTAGGTTTCATCCCTTCTTCTTCACCAGACCTCAGGGAGCAAACTAAACCTGCACTCAGAATTTCTTGCACATTATTTCCAGTGAGGTTGTCAGCGAGGCTCAACCACTGAGAGGGAAATAAGAGCATATGTATAGCCTGATGATTCAAAGACATTTCATCATGTCTATATTTGTTCTGTCTCGGTACTGCTATCTGTTGGGGCACAGTTTTGTGTTACATGATGATCCACATGGTGATGTGGCCTTCAGTCTGGGTGTCTGGATCTGGGAATACTCTCTTAAACACTGCAGTAAGTCCAGACTGCAGCAGTTCTGCTTATCAGCAATGCCCACTAATGGCAGGGCATTTGTTTAGACGAAGATGTATCATATTCAAAGTTAGAGGCTAAATGGTGTGTCTGTGATATTGCATACAGTTTTATTCCACTAGCTTTCTATTTAGAACTCAAGTTGGTAAGTTTAAGAGATAAGATTTTCCAGGGAACAGGTTCATGGTTTCAGAGGTAATTTCTGAAAAATCTGAAGATAAGGTTGAAAATGTGCTTGAGGTTAGTGGAGCAAAATGAAAGACTCAAGTTACGGGGTTAGTGTTTTCATACAATGAACTATGACAAGGAAGAGTGGAACAGCAATAAAGGAGGAAGAAGAATTTTAGTGCAAATTTGTTGAAGTAATTATTTTGTCATTAAGACACTTGGTGGACCATCCTGATGGACCATTTACAATAACAGATTGTTCAAGGGTACCTACATCAGTACAGACTCTGTGGATTCTTTTCTGTAGCTCTTTCTGATACTCAAAATCATTGTTTAATCCTTCTAGTTAACTCTTTATGCCACATGGTCATGATTCTCTACTAAATGCTCCACAAAATGCTCTCCTAGGCCGTCCCTGTGTTGATTGCCATGCATTTGAGTTCATGCAGAGAGCTCTGCAGGATTTAAAGAAGACAGCATACAACCTAGATACACGGGTAAGAAAACATTAAATTTCTTCCTATTTACTTTTTTTTTTTAAATGTAAGAATGTGCTGTGGATAAAAGTAGATAAGGTGGATGGATTTTGCACAAACACTCAGTGCTGTCCTGTCTTCTAAGGTGAGGCTGATTAATTACATTTCACCTCTCTATGCAATAATCTGTGGAATTCTTCTGCCTGGGGGTTCCTGGACACCAGGAAGTACAGGAAAGAGTGAACTGACCATCCTCAGCCCTCTGTCCTTTGCTTTCCAAGTTCCAGCCATTAGTGCTGCCCTTCTCATTCCAAATGCTGAGCACACACCTTTGTTTTTATGTCAGGGGGAGTGAGGTGAAAGTATCATTTATATTTATTACCCAAAAGGAGGGAGCCAAACAAAAAGTCTACTAAAATAAAATAGTCCCCTGCACATGCTTTTACCCCTGGGGAGAGGCTAAGGGAGGAAACATCATCCATAGATAGTTCTTACATTTCTCGGATTTCATAATGATGAAAAAACGCCACAAAGTAGAAGAGCGTAGGGAATGAAACTTGTTTGGCTTGCAGTCAGTGTGCAGAATTTGCCAAGGTTGGTGTCTACCTTCTGTGAGGGAAGTGGAATCTTTCTCTTGCTGCTGCAACCTGCAATCTGTGCGTGGCTGTGTCCCAGCTGCTGTCAGATGGAGGTGTCCCAGGAGGGGGCTTTGTCCCCACCTCCTGTGTACCCTTTAGCTGAAGTGCTATATCTACACTCTTGCACAGATTTCTCAACAGAAGGCACTCAAACTTTTCTGTTTTTATGGTCAAGGTTGTTCACTGTTCAAAACCTGTGAACTGGGATGTTTGAAGAACAGTTTGAGGTAATTTCAAGCAGGGCCCTTGACATTTAGGTGAAAATGCAAGGGCAGGAGTGAAGATGCCTTGAATTGTGACATACTACAAAAAATAAACAAACATTCCAGCAGAACCAGATTGGTATGTAACACATTTACAGTTAAACAAAATCTGTTCACTAATTACAGGTCAAATATATTTTGGGCTTCATTAAGAAATCTTGCTAATGAATAGATCTTCTGAACACTGTATACAGCCCAAACAAGATGTTCAGATTGTGCTGTAAAGTGGGTCTAGCACATCTTTCCCTTCTTTTACAAACCTTTGAACTTTTCACCAGAATTTCTTCATCTTGATTAAAAAATATCTCAACTCCAAAAATCTTCTCTAGCTGTCTGGCTATGGCAGTGACCTTTGTGAAACCTTCAGATTGTAGACAAGAGAGAAACTTCATGAAACACAGATATCTAAAGCAGGAGTAGCAATAAGAACCCCAAAGATAGCAACTCTATTTTAATACTTTTCAAAAAACAGAAGTAAAAGAAGGCAAAAGAGATCAAATGAGGCTAGAAAAAAAGTCAGTTGAGATGAATGTCCTATTGACTTTCATAGTTGTAGATTTGACAGCAAGCCTGAAAATGTGGCTCCATTAGATATTCTCACTAAAACAAACTTCTCACTTTCTTATAACTTTAAAATCTAAGGAGTGGAACCCATATTGAGATCCGTCAGTTCCCCTGGGCTAGGACATGCCTATTCCAGTCAGTAAGCTAGAAATTTTGCCTGCATCTTCAAAATACATGGAAACATTTAATAGTCGAGGATTTCTTGGAACAGCCTTCTAGGGTATTTTAATTCTTACTTTTATTATTCAGCTGTGGCCCAATTTGATGCAAACTGAAAGTTTTAAGACTGTTCCTTGCAGCCACAAAGATATTTCACATTTGACTATTTTAATCTGTTTTGTTGCTTTGTAGGGCAAATATTTCTGTCCCTGAAAATACAATTCCCTTTGTTAATATTCCCACTGGATACACTAATTTTCTGAAAAACCCTCTTTTGTTTGCAGGCAAGATTGTTAGAAGATGACTAAGCAGCTTCTAACTGTGTTGGAGGGGTAAGGATTGCCAAAAGAGAGGAATTTTTTCGTTTAATTCCTCCTGCACATCTCACCCTGCAGTTCTGTACAGGGGGAACCATGTAGATTTATTGCACAGCCCAAGAGCTTTCCCACTTAATTTGGCCCTGTGTTGACCTACATGGTGTCTCACAAAGCAAACTTGACCTCTAGCATAGGTCACACACCCCTTTATGGAGGGCATAGGCTGTATCTCCTTCCTTTTCCAAAACTAGATGTGTTTGTAACCTAAACTGATGTGAAGATCCCTTACAGTTGTCAGGCTGGCTGGATTTTACTCGTGCAGCAAGAGAAGGGTCACAGACCACCTCTGAGAGTTTGGCTTCTACTCATGCATATAGGAGACTTGTTTTCCCCTCTATGTGACTGTTTTCCACCCTTTCGTTGCTGCTGGCCCCTTGGAGCAGGCAGGCTGCAGGCTGGATTAGTTGTTTTGGCAAGTTTTTCTGCAGATGTCTGTGATTCACCACTCAGCCGAAGTGCAGTACATGGCACGTGCAGCTCTGATCAGGAACTGGGGACAGGGCTCTCGCACTGCTGGGAGGAAGCTGCTGCCCTCACAACCAGTCAGCCAGTTCACAGCCAGCTCCCCAGAGCATCTAAGAGCTGCTCAAGACAGAGCCCAGCGGGGAGAGGGCCATAAAACAAATCCTGGAAAACAAATCCAGTCCATGGGCTGCACAGGTCACTCTAAGCCTGCACTGTAGACACTTATTTTCAAAACTCCAGCTCATTTTTCAGAGCTAACCAGTGGACATGGCATTACAACTTCAAGAAGTTCAGGAACTGCGAGCTGGAACTTAACAGGTTTTTTGTAGGTTCAGAATCTGGAACCTGTTTGACTTTTTTGGTGGGTTTGGTTTGGTATGGGGTTTTTTTCTTGTTTGTTTTGGTTTGGTTGGTTGTTTTTATTTTGGTTTATCTTTGTTTTATTTTTTTAAGCATGCCTTAACCTGCCAGGGATTAGTAACAAATGTCTGTGAAAACAGTTTTGTGATCATGCTTTCAAAACAGTCAGCAAAGCTGTATTTAGTGCCATTCATTTTGTTCTTTATTGCTTTCTGAATTGTCAATGATTATTGGAATGTTTAAAGCACATTAAGTTAGATGTGTCCCTGAAAATAAAAACAGAGGCTTGAAAATGTTATTAAAGGTATATAAGATGGTAAGCAGCCTTGGGGCTTAGCTCTGAAGATGTTGGCGTGCTGTCAACCTCCCTTATTCAAACCATTGCAAATGATGTCAAAGAGGTGGTTAGGAGGTGGTGATTGAGTGTCTTTTCAATGATTAGCAAAGCCTGATCAGATCTTTCCAGCTTTGCAGGGTAGCTGAAATGATCAAAAGTGATTCCTGATTTAATATAGAACCACAGGGCTGTGTCTAGTGATTTGTCATCTGAGGAAAACCCCTGTGCAGCAGATAGCTTTTCCTGCTCTAAGAAGGGAAGTGGAAAAGCAGGATGCTTCAGCCCGGCTCTGCTCTAAGTGCCTTTAGCTGATGTGGGTCAATGGATAACACGGGTTTTAAAATACAGTCTTTTATTATATGACAACTCCATCTCATACAAAAATGACAAGTCAGGAAGATTAAGGATGGATTTGATTGGCATTTAGAGCTGGTAGTCTCCATAATGCCTTTTTTTTTTCGGTGTAGCTGGTTACACCAGTAGGAAATAATTTGGGGGTGGATTTCCCACAGCTATTGTGGTCCCATGACAATAAGGAGGAAGTCCTCTCTTGGATCAGTCTGGTTCTTCAGCTCATGATAGACAAACTGAGGTGAAGATGTTGATCTCAAACATCTCTGTGCTCCATCATGCATCTACTGAAACTACAAGTGCTCCAGACAACCAGGAAGGTCAAAGTATGTGTTCACTAGAGAGGAAGGATTCCCAAATTTCCTTATGCAGCCCTAGTGTCCCTTCCCTGGTCCTCAGCCCTTTCTCACACAGGCAGGCTGAGAAGGTGCAGGCCTTTCTGGTCATACCCAGAAGTTCCTAATCCACCCTAGTTGCTCCAGATACAGTGATGTCCTGGTATTGCTGAACCTCAGTTCAACTGGGAGACCTCTCCTTTCACCAGTTTGGGACCCCTCTCGTTAAAGAAGCCAGGAGTCATCCCCTGTTTGAGCTGTGATGGCTGTAGGCCAGCTCAGCACCTCTCCTCTCTTTTAGGCACATCAACAGTAAAAACGGGGAAGCAGGAGAAGTTAAAGCAGAAGTAAATCTCTTCACTGAGAGGGTGGTCAGTCACTGGAACAGGGTCCTAAGGGAAGTGGTCATGGCACCAAGCCTACCAGAGTTCAGGCTGGATGATGGACAGTGCTCTTAGTCATACCCTTTAGTTTTAGGTAGTCCTGTGAGGAGCAGGGAGCTGGACTTGATGATCCTTATGACTCCTTCCAATCTGAGATATTTTATAATTAAATTATGCCTTGCTTTTTTTGTATAACTTTCAACAGTGAGTCCAGCCTGTATTATTCTAAATTTAATGTCTGAGTCCATTTCAAAGTAAAAGAAAAATTCTGACAGGTTTTTGGGTACTTTTTAAGCCTCTAATGAAAGTACAAGCTTATGCTCCAGTTTGTGCTGTTGAATTAAGATTGTAAGAAAGAAAACTTTAGACAAAAATAACAGCACCTAAACACATACTGAATGGACTAAGGTGAAAAACATGAATGTGTACTGCACTGAATTTCTCTGTGTCACAGAAGTATTGCCATGTTGGGATGCCAGTTAATCCCACAAAAGCTAAATTATTTTGCAGAGCAGTAAACAATGACTGATTTTTACCTCCAGCCTTATCTCATACAACCAGTTTCAAATCTTAGAATAAAAGTAAAATAGACTTTTCTTTGGGACCTAATTAGTTTTACAGTGCTGAGACTTGTTTCTTGATGTTGCTTTTGTTCCCCTCTTTTATAGACAGAAACTCTGCTTCTTCAGGTGGAAAAGAGAAATCTGTGTGACTGTGTAGCTGCCAATCTACTGAACTGAATCCTGGAGGCCACCAAGGAGAATCACTTGTTCAGCAGTTTTTAAAATGCAGCTGTATAAGATACAGCTTTATGAAATTCATGTTGCAAGCATGTATGCCCCAATGTACTGATGAAATTGGGGGCCTGTGTCTTATGTAATTGTCTGTTCTGTGTTTTTTTAAAAGAGTGCCCTCTTTTCACATCTGCTGGATTGCCAGTAATGGCTCAATTCAATAAATATGTTACTTAACATTAGAGTGGGGGAAAATGTACCTGCTTTGATTTTTAAATCAGAGTTGGCCAAGTGTAACCCACAAGATAAATTTGGCCAACAGTGCTCTAGAGACATTTGCAGCTGTTTTTTGTCTCCAATTTGAACATATCTCTGTGGCAACTCACTCAGTTATATTCAGACAGGACACTGTGGACTCTGTAGGCTTTACCTGTGTATTAAAGATGATGATGGAAGTCCTTTCTGTTTGTTGTCTGCACTGTGACCTCCTTCAGGCACGTTGTAGTTCTGTCAGCTATAATGAGGTGTGTGTCATGAGGAGTTGCATGTGTGCTGCGCTTGCACCAAGCCAGTTTATATCTCAGTGCTGAGTTTTCTGTTATCCTGCATAAGAGTAATGTTTTCTTCAATTAAAGTGTTAAGTTTCTTTTCCTCCTTCCCTGGGCACTCCATTCTTAACCTCGTGTATCTCTAAATAGCTTTATTTTGGCAAGTCAAATGGATAGTGTACAAAAAGGGGAATAAGGGTATGACTAGGCAGCCTTGCCAGTTCCAGCTGTACCAAATGCTGCCACCAGCAACTGCTCAGCATCACATTGAAGGAAAACTCCGTGCAGTGCCAAGAAGTTCCTTCCTGAGAGGGTACCTTATTTTACTTCAAGTGAAACACAGTGATTAGGACACATATTTGGTTCATTCTGTGACGTGCTGAACTCCAACTGTTTTGGTTTTTCCTTGTAGTTGCCTTTGAAAACTGCTCTTTTTGTTTCAGGCATGAAGAAAGACTTGTGTACCTGAAACCTGAGATAATTTTTATCCTCAACTCTACCCCTTTATTGTAAGATAGTGTCTACTCACAAATCTGAATTGGGTTGCAGATGCTTGGAGTTTGTCTGAATTGATTTATTAACTGTTTCAAATGTTCCAGCATTGAGCTGTGGGGTGCTAGCTTGGCTTGGGAAGTGGATGGGACATCTGAAGACAAAAATCTCTTCATCTGAATTTGGAAGAAAGTTCCTGCCTGTCACCTGGCTTCTCTAATTAAACTGGTGTGACTTGGCTGGAAATGGACAAGAGAGGAAACACAACTACTGCTCTGCCAGTGCAGTTCTAGGTATGGTAACAAGCAGCTGGGGGAGTAGGGGAACACCACAGAGAGCCTGAGCGGCTCTCCTAAACTTCTCCAGGGCTTGGAAAGTGTGCAATTCCTGCACACTGAGAAGTGCATCATGCTCTTTTGCATGGGACCAGGACACAGGCCAGCACAGAAGCTGGAGAGGGGATTCTGATGTTATTTTTCCAAATTCCTTTAAGGAGCACCTTACTGTGTGTTTTTCACTAAGTCCATTCACACAGCCTGGGAGCACTGGCACCGTTGATATCGGGCTGCTTGGCAAAACCAGAATCACTGCAAGCTTCACCTGCAGCTCCCCTCCCAGAGAGTGGGAAAGGGCAGCAGTCCTTACCCGTGCATGGCAGAGCACTCTCAGGACTCCTGAGGCAAAGCCTCCTTTGGAGGGCTTCAGCTGATCCTGGCTGCAGCAGAAGGGCTTCTCAGAGCTCCTTGGCTTCTGTTGCACTTGGCTCGTCCCCATCTTGTTATAGCTTGGCTTTGTTCCCCTGCTTTGCTCTGGACCTGTCATGTCTGTCCTCTCTGGCATTGCCCTCCCTCTAGTCCTGGGGATTTCTCAGTGAACCCCTGGCTGCCCATCCTGGTGAATCTGTGTGTAGGCACTGCAGGTGTGGGTGGTGGGGCTGATTGTCCTCAGGTCAGCTGAGTCCAGCTGGAGCACTGCCAGAGCAATAAGAGGCACTCCAATTTACCATGGAGTGAGTGAACATGGTGCTGAGCAGCACTGCCATCTCATTCCCAGGGAAGGGGAGTTCTCCTGTTCAGGGAAGACATCGTGGGGAAGGGCCTCTTTTTACTTGAAAGCCAACATTCCCATTGCAGAATTTGGAGTAATTCCGGAAGAGTTCAGGTGGTGAAGGCTCTGCTCTTGAAGCTGAGTTAATCTGTGGACTGTCCCCCAGGGGGCTGTAATCTCACTGGCTTGTGACAGGTGTGGACAGGAACCCAGCCACGGTCAGTCACTGGATTTTCCAGATGCTGAGTAATAAGGTGTTCTGGCACAGCTGGAAACACCTGTAGATATTCACGAATTTTTCCCTTTGTGTCTGCACAGACACTGGCTTGAACAAAAGAACATCTGACCATATGGAAATATTTTCCTTCAGTCATTTTGCTATGATTTTATGGTTCACGTTGTTAAGAACTGGGGAGGTGAAACACAGGACATAACTGGGCTGTTGCCCCAAGAGAAAGCATCCAGGAGGGGCATAGAGGGGGAAAGGGGAATAGGGTCATCAAAACTCACATGCATCCTTCTTGCTGGTCACCTTGTCCTGTTTTATTCCCTGTGCTATGTCACTTGGTGCCTCTTACTTTGTGACTGTACTGAAAGCTCTCTGGGGCAGAGAGCTGTCATGTCAATAGCACTGTCAGATGGCCATCACACCTTTAGGTGCTGTCAACTTATTAAATAAAAATTACAATGTAAAATTTGCTGGCCTGTTGCTCCAGTTTCAAGCATGGTATTTTATTTATTTATTATTCAGCTATTTATTAGCTGAAAGCATTGGTTTTCAATTTAATCTTCATGCAGGCATTCCTTAATCTTCCGACTCCACCTCTGTTGTTCCAGCTGTGACTTTGTAGAGATGGGGAGTGGATGGTACTTTCAAGACCTTTAAGTGCCTCAAGTTTAAAAAGTGGCATAATAAGAAGAGTTTCAGGCATAGATGCCATGAGAAAGCAAATGCAAATATCTGCAGCTATTCTATTTTTTATGTTGATCTGCCTACTCTTTTCTTTCCTAATAGTCAGGGCTGTCATCATTGGATTCCTGGTCTGAAATTCCATGCATTCTCTGAAAATCTGCTATAACATATCAGCTTGTCTTCATTAGCCTTGAGCACCTTTTGCCTTTTCAATCAAAGTAAGTGATATTGCAGTTTTCTGGTCATTTACGTGACAAAACTATAGCTTGTTCTATTTGTCAAGAGAGTCTGAAAATGGAACAGAACTGGCAACCCTCCCATTATTCTTTTCATATAGCTTCACTCCTCTCTGAATGTCCAAATCAGCTAGAAAGATTGCTGACTGGTGATGCAAGTTCGACCTTTCCATAGAGTAAGCAGAATGCAGATTTCAAGGGATGTAGGGTGAGAGACCAATTAAGGGCCATAATGATCATCCTGATCACTTCCATGACACCTCACCATCTGGAGAGGACATTCCCAGAAACTCATTGTCAGATGACAAAAAAATGAAGGAATCACTTCTGTACTGAGCCTCGTGAAACTTAGCATCTTCCTTTGCATAAATTCCAACAGATTTAAAGTTCCCAGTGATACCAGTTTTAGTGAGGTTATATCTATTCAGCTTTTGACTGCAACAAAAAAGATGGCCATGTTTTCACTCTGAAACTTTTCAGTTTAGTGTAGGGTCTGGGAAGAGACACAAATTTTGGGACCAAAACCAAAGTTACCAGCATTTATGACTGCTTATAGCCAAGGCTTTCATGGAGGCCATCTGCAGTGCTACAGGTTGATTTGCAAAGTTCTGGATATTGTGGGTTGATTTTCTTCCCCGGTTAAAGATCATCATTTCATCCATGCAGTTAATTTGATATACATGGTTTCTTGCCCAAGGAGCTCTTGCATTTGTCCTGTGCTATATATACACTGTAATACAGCATCCAGCTTGTGAACCATATCTGGTTTCAGCCAACAGCACTGAATATAACTAATGCACAATTTGGTCTGGCACTGAAGCCGGAACTGAACAATATTTAAATGCCTTTTGACAGCTGGTATATTGCACATTGAAAGTATTATTTGTTTTATATACAATGTGAAATCAAATTTCATTTTTACTCATGGAGGCTTGAACCATGCTCTAGAAGTCAAAGCTTTTCTGAAATAAAATGTTCTCCCCACCTGCCCTTTCTGTTGCAGACAGACTGTGCAGAGGAGAACTGCCTGTGCCTTTTGTTACTCTGATTTTGATAGCCACAGAATAATGTGCCCAAATCCCAGAACTTCAAATAACAACCAACATGTTCATAGAATCACAGAATCATACAATCTACTGAGTTAGAAGGGATCCACAAGGATCATCGAGTCCAACTCCTGGTCCTACACAGGACACCCCAAGAATCACATCATGTACCTGAGAGCATTGTCCAAACCCTTCTCGAACTCTGTCAGGCTTGGTGCTCTGACCACTGCCCTGGGGAGCCTGTTCCAGTGCCCTCCCACCCTCTGCATGAAACAAGCCAAGTGACCTCAGCCATTCCTCATAAAGCTTCCCTTCCAGATCCTTCACCGTCCTCACGGTCCTCCTTTGGACAATCTCCAATAGCTCAATGCCTTTTTTATATTGTCATGCCCAAAACTGCACACAATATTCAAGGTGGGACCTCCCCAGTGCAGAGCAGAGTGGGACAATCCCCTCCCTGGCCTGGCTGGGGATGCTTTCTTTGCCTGATGCCCCCTCCGGGGCATGGTTGGCCCTCCTGGCTGCCAGGGCACTGCTGACTCATATTCAACTTGCCATCATAACACATGAATTCAGAGAGGATTTTTGCACACAATTAGCTAGCAAGTAAATAGTATCTTCATACACATGGATGAGATTGGCAGTAGCAAGGCAAATAACTCAGCTTTTTTCATAGTGGCATTCAGACAGAGTACGCAAACAGCACACAACCCTTGCCTATGCTCTAAATTGACCCCATGTCCAGCACAGTGATGAGTTGCTGGATTTCCAGCAGTCCAGGGCAAACCTAATATATAAACTAGGAAAACTGGTATTTTGCCAGTGGTTTGTACTTTTTCTTGGAACCAAAAGCCTGAACTGACTTTCATTTCACAATAGCTTGACAGCAGTCCCCCCTGTGTAGCTGAAAGCATTTAGGCTTTCAAAAGTATTTAAAGATGCTCGTCACCTTTGGCTTTGGTTGGTTTTTGGAGAACTGATCAAGCCTTCACAGAATCACAGAATCAACCAGGTTGGAAAAAACCTCTGAGATCGCTGAGTCCAACCCGTGACCCAACGCCACCCTTTCAACTAGACCATGGCACTGAGTGCCACATCCAGTCTCATCTTAAAAATCTCCAGGGTTGGAGAATCCACCACTTTCCCAGGTAGCTCATTCCAATGCCTGATTACCCTCTCTGTAAAGAATTTCTTCCTAACATCTAACCTAAACCCCCCCTGGTAGAGCTTGAGACCATTCCCTCTTGTCTTACAGTAGCTGCCTAAGAGAAGAGACCAAGCCCCACCTGGCTACAACCTCCTCTCAGGGAGTTGTAGAGAGTGATGAGGTCACCCCTGAGCCTCCTCTTCTCCAGGCTAAACAACCCCAGCTCCCTCAGCCTCTCCCCATAGGACTTGTGCTCCAGTCCCTTCACCAGCCTCGTTGCTCTTCTCTGGACCCGCTCCAGCACCTCAATATCCTTCCTGAACTGAGGGGCCCAGAGCTGAACACAATACTCAAGGTGTGGCCTCACCAACGCAGAGTACAGGGGAAGGATCACTTCCCTGCTCCTGCTGGCCACACTGTTCTTGATGCAGGCCAGGATCCATTGGCCTTCTTGGCCACCTGGGCACACTCTGGGTCATGTTCAGCTTCCTGTCAATCCAGATTCCAAGATCCTTTTCTGCCTGGCTGCTCTCCAGCCACTCTGTCCTCAGCCTGTAGTACTGAGGGGGTTGTTGTGGCCAAAGTGTAGGACCCGGCACTTGGTCTTGTTAAACATCATACCATTGGATTCAGCCCTTTTATCCAGCCTGTCCAGGTCCCTCTGCAAAAAGCCTTGGTGCTTTTCCATATCTTACACTGTGGTGAAAGAGACCTCTTAGACTTGACTAGTTCATACATTAAGGGATCTTAGAACTAAGTTTCTGTCATACTCCCTGTTTGCAGCCACGTTCCTGTTTTACAGTGTCACATGGACTTTGCTGGGACAGCTGCAGTGTCTTGAAGCCTTGCAGTCTGACCAAGGTTCAGTTTGTGGTTGGAATCTTGAAGGGTTTTCCAGGAAGCTCTAAGATAGGGAACTTGTCAAGCAATGATTCCAAAAACAAATTGGTCATTTCACGAGGGAGACCTTTTCCCCTTACCAAAGTTCTGGCAGTGTTTAAAGAAGATACTGAGCCATCAAGCAAAGATGAATCTTCTCATGGCATGAAGGACATAGCAAGCATAGGGTGATTTAGTTTTCAGTCCTTCTCAAGACCCAAGGTGGCTGTCAGAAAAAAAGAAAATACAATCTATTCTGTTTAGGGGCTAGAACATCTATCAGTGCACCTCTCAGTTCGTCAACAAGGCTGTGATATACTTCTTTAAAGGAGTATCATGAAGCTGTGGGCAGCTACCCTGCAGCCAAATGTCTCTGAATGCCTTTATCAGTGACTCATCCCAAAATGGGGATGTTCTCTGGCCATTATACCTGCTTAGACTAGAAAAAAAAAAAACATTTCCTTTGCCCTGATAACAGAGGAAAGAGAAATAATTAGTCTGAATTTCAGATGCTGCACAAGGGCATCTGTGCAGCCCTTGATTTCTCCCAGGGGTGTCTGTGTTCGTGCTGGAATTACAACACAGAGAGCTGGGAAGTGACTGCCTGGGGAGCAAAATTATTCTGAATTATTGAATCAGGAAAAACAGGAAAGGAAAGGAAAGGTATCCATAAGAAATCACCCACTCCATCTCTTGTCTTTATGCAAGGCCAACTATCCCAGTGCCATTCCCAAATGATACCTCATTCATACCTGCAGGCTTAAACATTCCCCTGTCTTGCCCCCAGTAATGCCTCCCAGTGCCATCCTCATTATTAGGATGTTTTCAAGGGGCTTTGGTGGTGCCTTCTTGATGCCATTTAAACTTTTGGTTATTTCCGCTGCTCTGGGTATCTCTGACAGTTCCTAGTATTGCAGTGACCAAACCAGATGTAGCACTGCAGCTCAAACCTTCTGCTGAAGGCAGCCTGAGCTCTTGCACTTTTTCTTTTGCAAATTGCACTATAATTGCATTTTTTTGGCAATGGCAGAATATTGTAAACTGATTTCAGCTCGTGACTCCCTAGCTTCACCATAGAAGTGCCACTTAAACCTCGTGTTCCCCGTTCTAAATATGAGCTGTTGATTATTCCTGAAGAAGCGTAGCATCTCGTTCTCATTTTGATAAAATTTTATTCTGTTTTTAGACTTTTCTTTCCAACTTGTCTATCTGATTTAAAATTCTAGTCCTCTCCCCCCAGCACTGCAGTAACCTCCAGGCTGATGTTACATCTTAAATAACCACTTTGCTTGTTCATTATCCAGCTGCCTAATGAAACGTTGAACAACCCTTGAACTAAGTGGGTCTTTGCAGTCCTGCTGTGATGTATCTTTCCGTGGTGACAGTGACCCATTGCTAACTCTCAGCAGTGACCCAGATGGTTTTGCTGGCGGTGGAGCAGTCCCTTTAGTTTGCTTCTGACAATGCTGTGTGACGTAGCAGTAGAGATCTCCCTCGAGCTGATTAAATTTGGCTTTCTCTATCTGTAAGGCCTGTTACCCTGTCACAGAAGGGTACCAAACCAGTTTGACTTGATTCTTGACAAACACATCTTGTCCACAATTCCAGTTCTTGTTTTTCACATACTCACAAACTGTTGGTGGGACTATTATTTCTAAAACATTCTCAGGGATGGACAGGTTTGTGTTTCATCTTCCAGTTCCTGTTCCTCCTTTTAAGGCAGTCACTGCACTTACCCTTTTCCATGGCCAGTATAACTCACATCTTCCCTGAGCTCTCAGCAATAATTGCTCATGGTGGTTGTTTTACATTCTTCTTTAAATGTCCTGAGGTAGGTCTGGTGATAGCCCAGAGTAAAAAAGAGAGGTCCAGGCAGATCAAAACACAGATAAGAAGGAACCTATCACAAACCTACAAACATCTGTAGCAAAGTAAATTTCTGCTAAATGTTCTTACCTAGAACATCACTGTTGTTAGTTGTGTTAGCCTCCTGCTCACTGGTTCACCTTATTTTGGTTGGTAGATAAAGCAAATGTTTAGCCCTGTATCACTTTTGAGGCATCAACTTGATTAACTTTCCCCTTCTGCTGGACAGAGAGCAAACTCTTTTCTTGGGTTTTGCCTTCCTTATTTTACTCCCCTTGTGTTTAAAGGATGCTTTCTTTGCTGTTCTTCATGTTTCACACTATTTGTATCTTGTTTTGTGTCTCGGCCTTCCTGGGGTTATGCCTTGTATTCTCTTGCCACTCTGTTTTTCAAGTAATAGCGACCAGACACAGATTCTTCTGACCCTGTGCCTACTTCTTCTGAGTCCAACAAAGGGCTTATGGCCATGTTAGCAGGCAATCATTTAGCACTTCGTATTAGACTGGAATTAATCACTATTTTCCATGTGTACCCATGACTAAAATAATGGAGTTAGTTCTAAAATCGGAACCTTTTACAGTATCTTGCTTTTATGCACACATATTCAACTCAGGCCTCCAATGTTAGTGATTTTGACTAGATAGATACATTTTCTCCTACTGCTTCAAAGGTGTAACTTTCAATACCTGTAGCACTTAGGCATCAATATGAGGTCTTCCAAGGAAGCTACCAGATATCCATCCTTGCTAATCATCTTCCCTTTAAATGTCTGATGTTTCTGATTATTTTGGAGGAAAGACTTTTTTTGTTAGAAAACAATTATTAGGTGTGTATTCTCTGTAGAAAATGAAAATTAGGTATAAATATTTCGGACAGCCCTTTGGGATTCACTGTGATATTCTTCAGACACTCAATGGACTTCTGTGAATCTCTTGGAATTTTCTTATCCTCCAAAGTAAATTTAGTTCTGGTATCCCTTAGTCATGGTGGTTGGCAATAGTGAATGTAACAGCAAAGCAAGTCATTCAAGTGCTTTCATGCTTCTTTCTTCTTCAGCTTTGAGAGAATAACACAGATTTCTGGATCTTTTCCATGCAGACTGGCTCCTGTTCCCTGTGAATTGAGAACCACACCTTGGGCCACATGGTTCTGTTAGCAGGAGGAGCTGGGAATTTTCTTCACATTTCTTAAAGACCATGGCACAAAAACTGGCCAGAATCTGTAAGTGCAATGTCTGACTGTTTTATGTCAGCACTGAAAAATTAAAAATAAAAGGGCATTATTTTCAGCTTAATAGTGTCTGTGTCACCAAAATAACACCTTGCATCCCATTAGGTGGTGGATACAGAATGTCCTACTGCAGATCCCCCCCCACTGTCACAGGTGGGAGCGGGTTCAGTGGTGCTGTACAGTCTGGATGGCAGCAGCCCAACTCAGCAAGGAATCCTTCTGTGGTGCTATTACAGGATTAAGTCTGGATAGTGGGGTGTTGAGCAATCAGAAACCAAGACAAACGCAGTCCAACCTCTCACAGAGGAGCTCTGGTGAATGCATGGACAGCTATGCAAAACTTTGCTGTGATATATAGACCATAATGACAAGATATCACCAAACCACATGTAGAAATTCTTGTGCAGTCTTGTCATCCTGAGAATGATATATTTCAGGACCTTCATCTTTATCCCAAATTTTCCCAGGTTCTTCTCTCTGATCCCCTTTTATATTTTCAGCAGTTGTTTAAGTGGGTGACACCTCCCTTCTGTGGTTGCCCTTTCTCCCTGAGATGTCCAGTTCCTTTCCTTACATCACTGTGGGTTGTTCTGCTTGTTCTATCTGCTTACTGAAAAGACCAAGCAATTATAACAACTATAAAAAATAGTTACAATTTTAGAAAATACTATACTGATACCTTAAAAAAACAGTGCTTTCTACCCTCTCAAAGGTTATTGCACCTGTAGGCAATTCCTTTCTGTGCTTTTCTTGAAGCTCATGTATGAAAAGCAGGTTGTAGCCATGGGACCATAAATGAGGGTATGGGCAAGAAACACATATGCCAGGGTGAATGGAAGTGTAAAGTTTGGATTTTGTGCCAGAATTCCCATTTGGTGTTATTTAAAACTGCAGATCAGGGATAGACTATGTGACCAGCCCTAGGTGGGGGTAGAGACAATCTGTACAAGGTTGTTTGTTTATATCCTGGCTCTTATGGAGCTGCTCCTTTAATGGGCATCTGAGGCCCGTGAAGAGACAAACAACATAAAGCTGGGCCATCTCACACGACCTCACTTCAGGCATCCAGCATCAGAGCTTGGATTGGGAGTGCCAGCTTCTTATAAAGCCAGTGGAGACATTTTGGTACTCGGGTGTGCCCTGACTCACCTTATGAAGACCCCATTGACTGAGACCTTCATCTGGACCTTCCATGCAAGGAATTTGAATTTCAGTTGCACTGTGGGCTGAAAATTTGACAGTATGTCATTCCTGTAGGGATTGTTTCCACAACTCTTGGCTGCCCCCTGCCAAGTCCTCTCTTCCATGAACAAGGAAAGTGCCAGAAAGTCCTTCGAGATGACTTTTAAACTAACCTGGTCCAAAAGCACAAGCATCGAAGGGAGGGCTGTAAGAGCTGAAGAAGCCACAGGAACAAGTAAAATAGTAGCAGAGTACATTGCTGGTGACAATCCCTAGAGAGGAGATGGAATATCCTCCCATGAGAGAATGACAAAACCATGAATTGAAAAGATATGTTGCAAGATGAGTCTTTAACCACTCTCTGGGGCAAGTAGGTAGGTATTAGAGCATCTCCTCTTTTCTGAAAGGTATCACCTCCTCTTTCTGAGCGCTTGGTTTCAGCCAGCTCTTTACATAGATCCTCTATCCAGGAGGGCTCATGCTTAAGCTTCGTCAGGACACAGCCTGTTAGCAGAATCCCAGATCAGGAGTTGACTTTGAAGCAAACATTCCTAAATTTTTGCAGTGCATAGCTTTTGGCTGGGCTGCTATCACGGTTACCTAGTGTGATGCAGGATCCATATTCATGGTCGGTCCATGTGCCAGGGATGCTGTTGTCCACAAGGCTTCCTATTCAGTGTAGTTAAAGCCCACAGTGGATTCCACCATCAGCTGGCCCTGCAACTTCATTTTCCCAAGAAAACTTCTGAGTTCTCATCTCATTTGAAACCTCTCAGAACGAAATCTCACTTTAAGTGAGTTACAGCTAAAGCAAGGGATGGGAGCTGCATATTTCAGCATAGTCCCTTAGGAAATAAAAGCAAAAAACACAAAAATTGCCCAAGACCCTTTTATTTGGGTGACAGCAACCAGTTTTCACCAAGGAGAGGGCATGGCCTTTGAGGGGCAGAGGCAGAGCAGGAGTACAGCAGTGACCATCCACCGCATTGTGGTCCCTTTAAATCTCCTCCACTTGGCAGCTCCAGTTTTTCAGTGTTGCTATAGCAAATCTCCATGGCAATGACCCTAATCAGGGAAGGGGCGGATGCTAAGGGAACGCATGCTCAGAGTGGCTGCTGGAGCCTCTCCTGCCCGCTACAGCTGCTCCCAGGCTCTGGCACACGGGCGAAGGGAAGGATCAGGTACTGGGCAAACTGGTCCTCGGGGTGCATCGCAAGCCCGTGGGGTGTCACCGCAGTGATGTGTGTGTGTGTGTGTGTGTGTGTGTGTGTTTGTGCGTGCGTGGGGTTCTGTTCTTGTCGTGTCTCATCCACTTCTTTGTGAGGAGCGTGCTGGGAGCAAACTGCCGATTTTCACTGTTCCTCCTTGTTTCAGGCAGGGAAGACAGCCTGAATTATTGATGGGAGCAATGGCGTTGCCGTCTGTCTGGAGTGCGGTGCGTGTGGCGATCCTGTCCCTCTCGGTGGTCGGCCTGCTGGGCGTGAGGCTTGTGGGGGCTGGCCAGGACTCCGGGAGTGTCATTCCTGCAGAAAGTAGGTACCTGCCGTGCCCGCTCCTGCCCTCACTTTCCTCCCTTCACCTCACCCCCAGCAGCCACTCAGACGCTGAGCTCCAGGGGAACTTCGCGTTTCCAAAATACAAGGGAGTAACAATGAGTTGGTGCCGTGTCAGCAAAGCACATGGAGACAACGCTTGTAGAAACAGCAAAACAAGCAAGCCAAGGGCTAGTAGTGATTTAGGGAAAAAATACTAACTAAATACTATAATTTTTACTGGGACCTGTGTTAGAGCTCTTTGTTTGCAGGTCTTTCAGATCTGCTTCTTGAGAGCTTCGTTTCCAGATTTGCCACAATACACATGACGTCCTTGCTAGTGTGGATATTGCTAGAAGAAAATTTTTGTGTTTATTCCTGCTAGGGCCTTGCATCTTGCTTATTTTAGTATTTGGTTGGAACAATGGGTTAACTTTCTTGTAGCTGCTACAGACTGACACAGGGGACATTTACCCAAACAGTGCATTTGTAAAGCATGTTTGCAGGATTTCTAAATATTGCAAACCTAATAAATAAATAAATATGACGAACTGGCTCGAGCACACCATGGAGCTGGGAGCTCTTGAATTTGGATCACAGGTCTATATTAGCTTCCTCTGCAATTTTGAGTAAGTCTCTATTTAAACTTTGTCAACTCCAAAATGAGGCAATAGTTCAAAGTTAGTAGGGGATGGAGTCAATGTTCTCAGAGTGTTTTTGGTGACAGGAAGTGGGAAGTAGACACTCATTAGAAACTTAAAATATCCTCTGGGGAAAAAAAGCGAAGGAAGACAATTGCATACAAACTAATCTCTAGTTCTTAGTCATGCTTTCATTGTGTCACAGCTATCTTTTAACATGACTACCAAATATTTAATACAAGACCTGATTTAGTCACTGCATTTTATTCTCCATTAATTCTGTTACTAGTTTTCAGATTGATAGTGCCAATTTTTGGTCTTTTCTAAACCAGACCTCGTCTTTATTTTGTGTGTCTGCTTTCTAGACATTCATTAATTTTTATAAGTTCTGTGGTGAGTAGTCCAGTTTTTCTCCTTAAATTCCTGAAAAATAAATTGTGTGTGCCCTTTGTGTGTCTGTGTTAGCAGAGGCAAGTCAATGCATTTGGGAAAAAGTGTATAGTGCTTCCTTGTTCTACTTGTGTAGTGAGAACTTCTGTTTTATGTGTGGAACAAAACTCTTGGCCGGAGTTTCTGACCCAAGTCTCATAGAATCATAGAATTGTAGAATAATTTGGGTGGGAGGGGACCTTTGAAGGTCATCTAGTCCAAGCCCCCTGCCATGTCACCTTCAACTTCATGCCACTTCTTCAACTGGATCAGATTGCTCAGAGTCCTGTTGAACCTGACCTTGAATATTTCCTGAGATGAGGCATCTACCACCTCTCTGGGCAACCTGTGACAGTGCCTCACCACTCTCCTAGTAAAAAATTTCTTCCTTATAACTAATTTACATTGACACTCTTTTAGTTTAAAACCATTACCTCTTGTCCCATCACAAGAGGCCCTATGAAAAAGTGTGTCCTTATAGTTCCTATAATCTCAACAAGTTATCTTTTGCCCTCCTCTAGCCAGGCTACAGAGTTCCTTGAACAGGCCTTAAGGAAGATTCCTTGGCTTGTCTTGGCATTACACCTGCCTGTGAGAGTGAGGAATGAAGGGCAGGTCAGAGTGTTTCTGTGGTCAGTGTTTCTGCAGAGACACCCTGCCCTGTCCTAAGTAACAGAGGCTGTCAGCATTGCCACAAAAGCATAACAATACTTATATTTGAGGCCAGGCCAGGAGGAAGACTCTCAGCTGACCATGAATTGTGAATTGTACATTGTTTTGGGCTGCTGCAGGGGCAGAGTTTTAAAACAATAAGGAACTCCTGCTGCTCCTAATCAGACACTTGTTGGGACAGTGCTGCATAGCTGCTAAGTGCTCCAGGTACTTTACTTTGCCAGCCAGGGCTCTTCCTCATAGTTAACTCTTCCCTTAGGACACTGTGGATGCTAAAAGTTTGCATAGGAGTGCAGAACTGATTGGTTAAATTCAAGGAAAAAAAATCTTAGAAAGGGCTGTTAGATACAGCAGCAGTTCTTCTGATTCAGGAGCTGCCTTAGCATATTCCTGAGATCTGGGAGGGTCTTTGGGAACACCTCCCTCCAGCCTTGCCCTGTTCTTATGCTCTTTCATGGGCACCCTTTTCTGGCCATGAAGGTCACATCTATAACCAGTGCCCATGGATGTCCCCTGGCAAGGGGACATGACTGCACCAGTAACCTGCTAGGATGGACTCTGGCACACTTGTGTCCATGACAGGAGGGCAACAGAGCTTATTCAGAGATGAGCTGTCCCATACCAGCTGCTCCCAAAGCTTGGGAATGCTCCTATTCACAGTTCATGTACTGCAAGATATGCTGATCATGGGAGACTGGACACTGGGCCAGGCAGACCTTTGATGTCACCTAACACAGACATTTCTGGATCTTCTCCTGCTTCATGTCGGCTCCACTGGCTACTTCTCATGAAGGAGTTGATCCTCCTGAGCACTGACACATTTGGGGACACTGTCTCTGCTTCATGTGCACACACTTTCCTATTGCTGGCACTGAACTCCTTACTGTCAGCCCAGATAAACTGGTGGCTGTGGGACCCTGAGCGGCCCAGGGTAAGAAAGGGGGCTCTAGTACATGTTCTTGACAGGAATATATGATGTACATGGACCATACTCAGTGTCCTTCTGCAGGGCAGGGCAGTGCTCGATGCTTTTTCTTTTCCCAGGTGTGTGACATGGGACTAAGAATGTGCCTTTAGCAGGAACAATCCCCCATGGATCACAGAGCCTCTCTCTCCCACTTGGTGGGAAGAGTGTGTCCCTCCTGCAGCACCACGAGCAGGAGAGGGACAGCAGTGCTCCCGTGCCAGTGTGGGAGGTGCAGGAGTCACAGGAGAGAAGCATGAGAGTGAGTCAGGATTCTTCCTAGCACTGCAGAATCCTGTCCTGTGTGTGGAACCAAGATCTGGCTTGGAGTACCATTCCCTGCTCTCTGCTTGACATACTTTCTGCTAGCCACAGGGCCAGGCACAGCTTTTTAAGAATAATTCTAATTAGCAGTGTTTAATTGTGTCCTTACACTTTATACACAGCACTTCACATGTGCAGAAGACTGTTCAAGTATGAAGTGGTGCCACTAATACTTGTGGATTATTTTCTTTAAAGTTCGCTGCAATCCATCACACCACTTAAAAAAAAAAAAAAAAAGAAGAAGTAATTTCCCCAACCTTCCATTGCATTTATAGCCCAGATCACCCACTGTGAAAACTAAAATATGGAATTTGAAGACCAGAAGCTGGTCAGTCTGTTTTCATTAGCCAAGGTGCATGAAATATAAGGAGCAAATGCCATGTGCATGAGAGGGAAAATAAATTAGACTTACACAGTGCTTTCAGTTCCAGTTTTTCACCAAGAAGAAGCCAAGAGAACATATTTTAAGCTCCCCTCCCCCACTTCTCCCCAAACACACAAAGACACATACAGTCTTCATGCTGACAGGACCCATTTAAAGAATTACAGCTGACTCTTGATAATTCTCATTATGTTAATCCACAAACCTGTTAAGTCTCCCTATGAATGATAGTCTGTTCCCAGCTGTCAGCAAGGAATTAATAGCACTTTGCTGTACTTTGCTATGATGTGACTCAAGGTTTGGTTTCACGATTGCTTTAAGCTGATGGAAGCCTGTGCTGCCTCTGCCCTTCTCCTCCCCATAACTTGGCTGCCTCTCCTTGCACCATTTCTTGTCACGGCCCCAGAACTTGGACTTTCAGAATCTGATCTGGAGATGAAAAAAATCATCAATCCAGCTGACTGAGGAGTTGCTTTGTCACTCCTGCTGCGAGCAAGTGGAACTGTGGGACCACATAGCCAAGGACAGAAAGCAGGGTGGGATTGCTCCTATTTGGGAACAGCACATATTTAGATTTGTTTGTGAAAACGGATGCTTAGACATATTTACATTAGGGAAATGTCCATGTGGGCATTAAGAGAGGTCAAGTCCAGCCAGACAGGCCAGCTTAGCAGCCCAGCTCTTCAGTCTCTTCAGAAAGCAGAGCAAGGCAGGGAGCAATGGAGAGCAACAGTCATAAGTGGGATAACGTTGGTGAATATTTAATAATCATCTTTTCCACTGCAAAAATCAGAGGCAGGAAATGAAATCAGCAGATGTCAAGTTCAGAGCAGACAGGAATGGTATTTTGTTCACTCACTGAATAGCTCAGCTGTGGAACTCATTGCCACAGGATGCTGCAGATGACAAAAGTTTACTTGGATTCAGGAAGCAACGGTGCAAATTAGTGTGAGAGAAATTCATGGAGGGCTTATCAGATGTAGAAACAGCAACCAGACACAGGATATCCTCTGACCTCTTGGTAGGCTAGGAGAACATTGCTAGACATTTATTCTAAGTACCTGCTATTGGCTACTGTGATCATCTGGCTCTTACAATAGTATGAAAGCCCAGTTAGACTCAGGACTTTTAGAAGTCAGGACTTGGCAGCTCTGCTGCTAAAAGCCTGACTGTAGCTGTAAGATTTCCAGGCAGTGGGGTATTGACCGTGTTTGATTTGGGGAACTGCATTTAAGTTGCTCTGTGCTAGTGCAAGCTGCTTGATGGAGAGATCAGCACCGCCCCACTCAGTCCCCAAGCACTGAGCAGATGGTGCTCTGCAGGGCTCCCTCCTTCCACGCTGCATGTCCCCCACTCCCAGGTACAGCTGTCCTCTCATCTGCCAGTGGTGCTGCTTCAGTGAATCCTCTCTGCAAAGCTGGAATTCAGAATGATGTGTCCCACCTTGGGATAGCACTGGTTGGAGGAATCACACGGGCTCTTGAAGGGCTGCTGGCTCCCGGCTGGCAGGGATGCTGACCCAACCCAGAGACAACAGTGCCTGGAGAAGGACCTCCACCACCCAGGACAGCCCAGGAAACAACATTAAAGAGTGAATATCTTGTTATGGGGTGGAACTGGCTGCAGCTGCACTGTGACTTTAGAGAGCAGTGCCATGTTAGGTGCCGGTTCAGGACTCCCAGAGCTGCAAGGCTGTGTCCTCACTGCCACCACCCTTCTGCAAAAGTGGCTTTGATGCCAGGGCAGCTGCTTTCACAGGGCTGGCAGAAGTAAAATAACCACTTGGCAGGGTTGTGCCATTCCGTTAGTACCTCCCTGTCCACACAGGAGCACTTGGCCGTCATAAATACCAGTGAATGATCCCACACAGCCATGGCTCTCACAAGGGCCTGGGAAGACTTCCTGGGTGACAGGCAGTGACTGACTATGGAATTCAAATTCATGTCTCTCCTCAAAAATGATTTCTCCACACTGCAGAAGCAGGGGGCAATAATTTATGACCCAAAGTTTGTTTTTTCTCTACCAGGTTCTGGTTTTGGGAAGTGACAAGCACTTCAGGATGTGCAGCACCTTCCCGAGGTGGAGCCAGGGCAGGGGGTTTCTGACAAGACTACAGTGAGGGGAGGGAGCAGGTCATGACATCGATCCCATAATGATGGATTTGCAAACAGCAGTCTGAGGATGTAGATTCTAAGGGCTCTGCTCCGTGATCTGAAGTGAAAACAATTAAATTACTGAAATACTGAAAACAGGAGGAGGTTGAGTGTCTTTAAAATGTGCTCAAAGACATCTTGTCACTACTCCTCTCGAGCCTGAAGAGAGAGTCTTTTTGAGTGATGCTGTTCTTATAGAGGGGGGGACTTTGCATTTCCCCACACCCCTGGAATTAAATCCCTAGCTTGATTTCCAGGTTTTCCTGAGATGTCAGGGGAGATGGAGGAGGATGGGTGGGAGAGAAACACCTCCTGAGTCGATCAAAGTTCTTAAGAGGTTTGCTGAGGCCTGAGAAGCACTTTGGCTGCTCCCTTCCATCAGGTACAACTCAGAAGTCGGTGCTGGCAGCAGGGTGCCAGGCATAGGTGGGGTGCTGCAGTGCTGCACAGCAGGTCCCTGGCTCCAGGCATCTCCCCAGCTCCCTCAGCAGCAGCTTTGCACCCTCTTTGCTTTGGTGGAGCAGCACAAGTGGCTGCATGTGGACAAGGATTTCGGCACTCTCCTCAGCTCTTTGGGGGCTCTTTGATCAGGGTAAAATGTCCTCTTTCCCCATTCCCCCTGCATCTCCTCCAGTATGAGCAATTTATTCTTCTGAAAATGCACAATTCATTAACTCTGTGACCAAACAATCAGAGATCAGTGCGGGGTGAATCCTGCCAGAGCAGAAATGCCCAGGTTCAAAAGTGAGCCGTTTCACTTGCTGTCAAGTCCCCTGCTCCTCCTCTTCTCTGTCTTTTCCCTGCCCTGCCCCTCTGTGCACACACACACTGGCACCAGCTGCAGAGCCAGTGGGATGCTTTGCATTCCTGGCACAGAAAAAATACAGCAGCAGGTGAAAGGAAGCAAATACAGATCTGGCACTGTCCCTTGCCAAGCTGCTCCGTAAGAGCTCCTGTAAAAACAGACCTGCCTGTCTGGTTCCTGAACCACTGCAAACTGCTATTTTCAGTGTATCAGTTGAGAATTAACTCATGTTAAGGATTTCAGTTTTAAGGGGAGAGGTTGGGGGCTGGAGCAGCAGGCAGAGTCAAGTCTGGGCTGTGTTCAGAAAAGCACACACAACAAAGAACTCTTTGTGGTTTTTGCTGATCCTCCCACATTTGCACAAGGATAGATACAGCCCTGTGCAGAGGCAGCCCTAGCTTTGCACACATGCAGGTGTAGCTGCCTGGTAAAATGGGGTTTCTCCTGGCTTTACAATTCACCTCTGTACTGCTACACTCCAAATTTCGTGCTGTGGCAGTGATGCCTTCTTCTGTCTCCTTTCCCAGGCCGTCCCTGTGTCGACTGCCATGCGTTCGAGTTCATGCAGAGGGCGTTGCAGGATCTGAAGAAGACGGCGTATAACCTAGACACGCGGGTACGTGTTCCTGCAGAAACGCTTCCACTTAGCCTTTATCTCCCAGCGGCCAGGTTTGCCTGTCTGTGTGCAGCAGACATGACATATCTGCTGACTCACTCCCATCTCAGCAAATAGGCTTATACCAAGCACAGATTATTTTTCACAGTCTGCAGCGGTTCATTAACAATGATCTAGTCTGACTGCTTGCATAACAGGCTAAGGAATTACCTCAGACAGTCCCTGCACCAAATAGAGAAGGAAGGATGTACGAAGGAGAGAAGAACAAGAATTTACTCTCTGCCTCACAACATTGCTTCCGAGCTGTGGACTAACTAATCACTGGGTAGGAGCACAAAGTGAACAGGAGAGCGAGAAGGTGGCAGGCAGGGCTGGCAGGGGAAAGGGAAGCACATGTACTCCTTGCTCATGGATCAAGACTCCATGAAAAAGGGGAAGGCACATTTGCTGAGGTGTTTGTGACAGCACACAGGGCGTTCTGCCACTTCACGTGCCACTCTTGTGGTGCAGGTCTCGATGAACAAAATGAGGTTGTGTAAAGTGCCCTGATTTTAGCAATTCATGCGTATGTGGGTTCATGACTATGCACAAAATGACTGGGCTGGGAGTTATCACAGTGGCTCCCGTGCTATCTGAAGCTTGCAAGAGGCAGGAGGTCTCTCACCTCTAAGTAAAGTTTCTGCATGCATGTCTTGTCCTACCTCTCCTCTCCTAACAACTCCATGACCACAAGGCAACTTGTGGTGAGTGAAACCAGTTCACAGCTACATCTCCCAGTTCCTTTAGGTGCCTGCCCAGTGCCTTTGAGCAGGGCTATCTCTGCTGGCAGGTGAGAAGGGCTCCTTGCTCCTCTAAAATCACACTCAGCTCAAAGTGTCACTCACAGCAGAGCCAGCCAAAGGGATATAAATCAAGTGTCTCAAACCATAACACAGAAGGGCAGTTATGTTGCTTTGCCTCTGTTTTCCTGTGACCTTGGCAATCATGTTGGGCCCTACACAATAGGGTTAGAGTGACTGTAGCTTTCTTGAGCTATCAATTGCCAAGTGATTAGGACAGAGCTCCGAGTGTGGGTTACATTCCAAAAGTTTCCCATGCACAAGTGTAATAATAAATAACTCGTAATTGGTAAAGTGTCATTAGAGGGGCTTTACCTCCAGCAGCTGTGCTGGGCTGTTCTGGTGCATAGCAGGGTTCCACCTGTTTGGATTAGGTTCAGCTGAAATGTTCTGTACCTACACGTGACATGTCAAGACCAGGTGCAGTTGCAGCTGTGCTGGTTCTTATACAGTCAACAGGCTTTACGTGGGAAGTTAAAGATTTTTTTTATTCAATAGAGGCAGCACAGTTCCTTAATCCCACTTCTAGAGATATTCAGATGTATCTGTGAGGTCTATTGTTTCTGGAGAGTGGAGTAAGAATACAGTCCTTCAGAGAGCAGCGCTGTCTTGTAAGAAGTGAAGCAGAATATAAAGGGAGAAGCTGATCCCAGAGCACCACAAGATAGGCTTCTGTTTCTGGGAGGAGCTGGACAGGCCTGACATGCCAAGGCACCAATTCAGGCAGGTACCAATACTACAGAGTGGGGGACACAGGAACAGTGCATCATCAAAACAGACATAACCAGTAGTTTGTAATATCACCCACCCTTTGACAACTGTCAGAGTTTAGTACTGCCAGTAAAGAGAGGGAATATTACTGTACACCTTTCTCAGCCTTTGGCTTGAGATTCCAGAGAGCTTTCTGGAAGAGATGCTTTAGTTAAATACAAGTTATTAAATGATGGAGACATACTAAAGTGAAATACAGCAGGCAAGGCCCTACAGATCTGTGACACTCTATTCTCTGAAAGGTAGACCCTCCATATCCTTACTCCACCACCAGTGCTTGGCTCACGATGACTAACTATAGTTTCTCGAGTTTTACACACAAATAACTTCATTCAATAACTCCTTGGTCTTGGAAATTGTTTTTAGAAGGGCAAGCCCAATGCAGGACTGCTCCTGCACATCATTCCTCTGCCAATGCCATCAAGGCCACAATTAAATCTTGTAATTGGTGCTTCTTTTTCACAGTTCTTTCAGTTTACAATTGTGTGCTTCCAGAGCTGCTCTTCCTGCCTGTAAATAGTCCTGAGTGACGCCCAGGCAGGGTTTGTGGTAGCACTGACAGCTTGTTGGCATTACTGTGAAATCCAATAAGCCTGTTTGATGTTAAGATGATTCTATGATTTCTCCTCAGCTCCCAACAATGAGAGCATTCACTCATCCAAGATTCCATTGCAGGAGCAAGGAGCAGTGTTTAAAAATGCCTGCCATGGCACTAAGCCGATAAGTGAAAGCATACAAGGAACGTGAACAAGTCCTCTTTAATGCAAAGGTGGATGTCAAAAGTTTGAGTTGAGAAGGATACAGGGCTGTGGAGGAAAAAGAAAGCAATTTGAAACAGCCTCTCCCTGCACAAGCTTGCAGTCCAAGAACAAGAAATGGGTAGTAGATAGAGGACACTGCTAGGGAACAGAGGTACTGCTGGCCAGGCAAGGCAAAGCTTGGTGGAGCAGGACCATGTAGGAGCGCCCAGCTACTCCTCTGGAAACTGTCTTTCTTAATTAGCCCTTTGCTGTGTCTAATTTATCAGGATGTATCTGGTCAGAGGCACACCAGCAGCTTGAAAACCTTGTTGTTACAAGAGCTTTGAGATAATTTGTTCACAAGTGGTTTTCAACCTTTAATGGGTTTTTGCAGTGCAGATGGGAAACCCATTCACTGTGAATTCAAACCCACTACATTTTTTTCTTTTCCCCTCAAGAAACTCTTCAAAGTCAGTCTGCAAACTGCTTAAGGGACCGCAGACCACACGGTGAAAACCACAAGATATGCTCAGGAGGAAGGTTCTCTTCAGTCACAGTTGTGCCTGTGATGTGAAATGCTTGCAACAAAAATTTTGAGTCTCACAGGAAACTCAGCTTCTGAAATGATGGTGCCATTTGAGAAATTCAGCCTTTTTTTTTTCTCAAAAAAGTGAGACTAGGTCCCACAAAATACTTGTTATTTGATCACAATTGAATAAATTGTACTTAAATATCTTTGAAGATCTGAAGTTGTTTTCACCCACCCTGGATTCAGAGAAAAAAAGCCTGGAGATGCTTTTCCACTAAGACATTCCAAAAAACAACAGCAAGTAATTTTAAATTGTGTACATAGAGAATGGTTTTTAAGCTTTCGATGGAGTTCTGGGAGCATAGCTCCAAATGGAGTTAGTAATTAGGCAATTGTCAGCAAATTAACTCAGGTTAAAATAGGAACCACATACTCAAGTCTAGATCTGCCCTGAAAGATTATGGATTTCAGACAACAAGGTTAGACTGACAGCTGGATTGAACTCAGAGTTATTCTAGAGAATCAGCGGTGTAACTGAAGGCACAACTGGCATCTCAGCACATGCTGCCTGGTGCAATTAAATTACACAGTACTGAAGGCATCGTCAACAGGAAGCCATCAATCACCACGAAGGAATTAAGAGCAGTGCAGTCAAAACTGGAATTTTGCTTAGCATTTATAAGGGACACTTTAATAATTTTGTCAACCTACTCCCTAGAAGTTAACCGTGAAAATGAAAACATTCAAACTATAAAAATACCCTCCCTGCATCTCAGTTCTGAATACACTTATTTCATCATTTTTTCTGGATGAAAACCAGCACTAATAACTATGATTTTTCACTCAGCAAAGCACCTTGGCTACAGCTGTGCAGGGGGATTAGATCTAATCAATTATATACTCTTTTAAAGTGATATATTTAGTTCTTTGATTTCATGGTTGATTTTTTTTTTTTCTTTTCCAGACAGAAACCCTCCTCCTGAGAGCGGAAAAGAGAGGCCTGTGTGATTGTTTTCATGCAATACACTGAAATGAGCACTGGGATTTGGCCAATGGACATTTATTAATTTTTAAAATGCTGTTCAATAAATTACAGGAAGATACAGAGTGCAGGTTGTGCCACACCAAAAGGAAAACCATTTTTATCAAAAAAGGTATAGCTCAGTTTAATAATTTTTGCTTTGATGTGGTTTATCATTACTATATGTGATATTGCATCTGCTGAAATGTCAACAGAAGAAACAGTGCCAAAGTCTCACTCATGGGTTTTATGCAAGGATAGTATCCTGCTTTTTTGGTATTTCAAGCCAAAAATTTTCCTTGGACTCTCAGGCCAACCCCTTGACTTGTGTGGATTGCCATAGACCTGTGAAAGTCAGTGGAGTCGAATTCTTTAATGTATTTATGGAAGAATAACATGAAAAGGAAGCTACTTTGCCACGGTGAATGGCTAAACATTTACAAACAGTCAGACTTAGCTTTATATAGAAATTAATAGTTGTCAGTGACTGCTTGGCAGTCCAAGGAAGGGATTTGTTCCCTATCGTATCAATAGTCCAGTGCATGGCAAACACAGTAATCTGCCTCACAATTTTAATTTCTTCAGAGCCACACAGTAGCTGTGATCTTTTTGGAGAGATTTATTAAGTATCTAATGTGATCAGTAACATTTGTAATCACATGAATACTGCCTGGCAATTGAACTGATTTTGTCTGCCAAAATCTTCTGGAGAAGTGTCTTTCATTAAGCAAATCACATGCTGGATTGAACCACTCAAACTGGCCTCTACAGAGAGTTTTGGCAGAGAGCCTACACAATGCCTGCCTGCCCAGGAGTCTCTTGCAAACTGTATTTTGGGAAATATTCAAATTCTGCCGAAATGCTCCGTAGCTCTTGCATGGACTCTACACTCCATCACGGTGGGTTACAGTGCTGATGCTGTTAATAGTCCTGCTGGAGTCAGTGTGAGACGAGAGAACAAAATAATTAAACCAGTGTAGTAGTAGGAGATGACAAGATTGCGCCTTGTTACTCTTCAAAAAAGAATAGTAAATCCTTCCTCATTGTTTCCCTTTTTCCCTTTGTTTTGTGGAGGAGAGCAGGAAATGGCCAAGTGGAAAGTTCTTGTTGACAATAACAGATTTTTGATAGGGCTTAATATAACATACTCAAAGTAAAGATTTATGTGTCTGCTCGAGCATCAATATACAGGCTAGAAACTTTTATACAAACACACCAAGAATGGCTTTCAAAGTAATTTTACTAATTATTAGTATGTCTGTCTTCCCATGAGTGGCTGATATTTTTGGTTTTTTGCTCTCAGCCTGATCAGCAAGTTAGGATGGAAGCTATCTGCATGTTTCCAAACTGCTTCTCTCCCATTTTATCTACAGCATTAGACACAGGGAAAATAGGGAACTGTGATCCACTGACAACGTATTATTTTGTGTGCAGTCAATAACACAAAGGAGTATATTACAACATAATTTGCCAAAGCTGTTTGAAAGGCATGTGGTTTTCATCTTCCTTGCACGTGCATTTCAAAGAGGAAATTTGCTTTGTCCTTCGTAGTATTCTAGCAAAGCCTTTTGTAGGTCATCAGGAGCTGGGGTGTGTACAAGAGAAGCAGCATGACGCAGCAACACATCTCTTCTGGTGGCATTGCACTCCACCGTGGCACTGACTGATGGGAAGCAATAGAGGTTCTTACCATAGACCATATTTTATTGTACAAATAAAACAATAGGTTTAACACTTTTTTTTTTTTTTTTTTTGCACAATGCCAACCTTACGTCACTTTACTCCCACTTAGATTTGAACCCAAGTAATGCACAGCTTTTGAGTTGGCTTTTTGCAGGAGATGGAGTTCCAGCACTGAACCTGTGAATCTTCCAGCACAGCTCACCTTTTCTGGGAGGGCAGCATGTCTGTGGTTTGGTATTGCTGTTCTGCATGTTTATTCTGCTGGTACCCTAAGGAATCTTGCAAAGTCCTGTTAACAAGCACTGGGGGGTTTTGTCTGTGTTTTTATTTAGAAAAACAGTTGTTCACAGTTGAGTTTTCATATATATAGCTTGTCACAATAAAAAGGTGGAAAGAATGTCAAGTGGATGTTCTCAGACTTCCAAAGGGATCAGAGTGACGCTGCAACTTTATGGTTGTGACAGCAGTGGTTATTCTGTATGTACTCCTCTTTGTCTCTAATACAATACAATAAAAGGGCAAGATGCATTATAGTATTTGGTGTGCTTCATTACTGATTTGAAAAAAATGATAGTGCTTATGCAATAATAAATATCTGGTCTTTAATTAGGTGGAAAATCCACAGAGAAAAAAATGGTATTTAGAATACAAAAATAAAGACGTCTTGTATTTGGACCAAATTTAGTAATGTAGAGTGAAGTATAAAATCAAACTCAGTCTTATTTGAAATTGAAAGTACTGCAATGATTTTTTTAAGCTTTTTAAATGCTCTGTGTTTGATGATTGTGGTAATAAGGCTCCTTATAATTTCTGGATAGCATGAAGAAGAAAATGGTGCTAGATAGTTTTAATTTATTGTCGCTCATGAAGTTAATTTAAATTCAGAACCCCCTTGAGTCTCCACTTACTAGAAGAAACTGTGTATTTTGCAAAAGGATTTAATTGCAGGAGGCCTTAAAGCAGAAATTCTGCTTTCCCGTACAACACTTCCAGCACTGATCGGCTGTGGAGCCAAGGCAGTTCTCATGAACTTTTGAAACCAAGCTGTGTCTTCGTTTCTTTTGGTGCAGCCCTGGGCAGGTGGCATTTGTACACATGGTGGAGTGCAGGTGGTAACCTGTAAAATGCACAGCCAAGCCCCCCCATAAGAGAAATGGTGTAATCATGATTACCATTAGCTTGGTGCCGTCCCTGCATAGGCAAGGTGATGGAGAAATCCTGGTAATGACTCCCACATCTCCAGATCTTCTCATACCTGAGCCAGCACCTTCTTTAGGTGTAATTCTGTCTGTATTCCAGGCTGGTAATTTTGAGCTGAGTCTCAGGACAACTCTCTGAAGACATTGCTGGATTTCATTCTGAAGAATGGGGACACGGTTCATTTTGCTAGCAATGAAAAGTCCTGACAAGTAACATCAGAGATAACAACAGGGAATGTTATTACTAGCTGAATCTAGTTAGCGAATAGACTGTGTGGAATACTCTTAAAGTCCCATGGAACACCCTTTCCAGATGGAAATCTCGCATTTAAAAGCCAGTTACATCTTTGTACTCAGAACTTGTCTGTAGGTAACTCTTGGATGATCTGAGCATCCAGTACGCATTCCCCATTTTCTGAGCAATAGTTACAAAGTGTGTAGGTGGTTCCTTTAAGAGTGACCATGTGGTTTCTGTGCACTCTTCTTCACCTGCCCTGGGCTGGTACCCAGAGACAAGACCTCCTGCTGTAGCAGTGGGTCTGATGGAGGGGGCTGATGGTGGCTGTTTGCTACGAGCAGGCAGATCTCACCCTGAAGAGAGAAAGCACTTGCTAAGCTGAAGGAGGCCAACAGGAATTCCAGTTTAGTTCAAAGGTAACTTAAGAGCAGAAAGGCTCTGAGGCTGCTGTGCCTTTTGTGAGGCAGAGAAGCATAGGAGATGTTTTCTCTTTGGAACCAATGCAAGGCAGAAAGTTTGCCTTTGCCTCCCTTGGCAGACAGAGACCTCCTTGCCTAAAACAATGTTCTTCTTAGTCCTTCCCTGGCCACAACTCAGTGAGTGAGAGAGAAGGGGAGCAAGTGTGGAAGAGAAAAGAGACACCTTCCTTCTGAGACCTGGCTGAGTTCCTGGCGAATCAGTGCTCCTGACTGAGAAACCAGAGCTACAGCCTAAGGATTTATGTGCTGTGTGTGGCAAGCAGAGGCTGCAGTCACTCTGAATGAGGACAGTGCTGCGGACAAAGCCAGCACAGCGGTACCAGGGACAGGATTTGAAAAGGGGAGCACAGAGATACTGCGTGCACTGGTGTGAAAGAACCTGCTTTTGACAGATGTACAGTGAAATGCAGATGGAAGAGCTGGTTGTGAATAATCCCTGTGTTCCCCAGCTGAAACTGTGCAGAAGTCTCAGGAGTGCTGCGCTTATTCCCAAAGAAAATAGGGAAGAGCCGGAAGCATCTTCTGCAAACTGGTACTTGCTGATTTGAAAATTAAGGGGAAATATATCTGCAGGTGCTTTTGCCAGCTAAGGAGAAAGGCAGCCCTCACTTAAAGAGTGTTCTTGGCAGCAGAAATTAAATAAAAGTGGAAAATTAATATAAATTGTAAGTATATATATGTATGTATAATATGCATATATGTATAAAATATTTAGCCTCATTTTTGCCCCATTAAGCATTTTTAATAAATAATTTCTGACTACAGTGGATAAAGCAGGATGGGCCTATCTGCTAAACTTCTGAAAAGTCACCGTGATTTTCCAGTGTCTGATTCTGGCTCTGCCTTGAACAGCCTTGGGGCTTTGTTCAGAACATGCACTCAGAGTCTACAAAGGAAGGAAAGGAAGGAATTTTCCCCCATATGCTTTGCTGGAGAAGGATCCCACACTGGAAGGCCCTTTGTTCCAAGGGCTTATGTGCTCATTTAATGTTTTCTATACATGTGGCTAGAAACAAGTTGAAGTTACTAACTTCCCGAACTCCAGAGGGAAGGAATGAAAAACACCAGGTGGCTGTTAAAAAATCATTTAATCACTGTCATCCTTCTTGAGGAGACTGGAGCACACGGTAGACTTCACAGGAGCCCACTTGCCTCAAACCTCTCTCACTTGCTCCATCCCTGAGTTATCCCTAGCATATAAAAAAGAATTAACTCTGATGATGTTCATAAATGTCCATTATTAAAGCTCCAGTTCACTACATCCATCATGTTTTGCATGCAGTAGCTCTTTGCAGAGAAGTGCAGTAAATGATGAACCTTTTATTCAGCCTGGCTTGTCTCAATGTATACTTTGGCTCTGCATCATGTTTCTACTCATGTTGAAATCATTATCAGAACTGTTTCTCAACACTGAGGCCCAAATTCTACCCTTTTATGCCCACATAGGAATCTTCATCACCTCATTGGAAACCACATGAGGTAACCCAAGCCTGTTTTGCACTAACAAAATGCTTTGTTTAATCTGCATGTCTAAAATAACTGCCTTTCAGATTTCCTACAACTCCCTTACTATGCTGTAGAAACTTTTCCTGGAGACAGCAGAGCCTCTGTGCCCTATCCCTAGAAATGCAGAATAGGAGACTGAGTGCTAAAACAAATTTGATCCTATAAATTTTGCTTCTCAAGATGATCTTAAAAGCATTAAGGTACTAAAGATAGATGGTGCCTGCAGTACTGATTGCTGAATATATCTGGGGGTTTTAACAGTTGGTTTTACTGGTCTGTACATTATAGATGGGGACAGAATGACACATCTCAACAGGATGGATTCTCTTTACATCAGATTTCATTCCATATAAATAAATTCAAAAGGTGAGGTAAAAATATGGATCTACACTATTTTTTTTCCCTAGAGACACGATAAGGATAACAAGTCCGTCTTCCTCGATGTTTAATTCCTTTTCTTTTTAATTGCTTAAGAAACTGTGCCTGTGTTTCTCTACTTAAGGTGTGCGTGGGAGTTGAATGTATAGCAGACTGCAAAGCATGTAAAGCTCATCAGTAGCAGTTTAATATAGCCTGAAGAGGAATCTGGAGAGCAGAAATTCTTGAGCCTTGATACGGTTTTGCCACTCCTGTGGTTTGAGGTACAGACCTTGTTTCCTTTGCCATCTCTGTCCTCCAGGTTCATCAATGGGGAAATACCCTTTTCATAAGAAAAGTGCAGACCACTGTGTCTCACTTGGGGATGTATTAAAAGCAAGCATGTAATTAAAGTATGAAAATAGAAAAATCCTCAAGTTACAGTTGTTTTAAGGTGAAATCAGTAGAATCATAGCTCTGTCTAGTCTATAGTCCAGTATGACTTCTAATATCAGAGATAGAAAAAATTACTATTTTTCTAATTTTTGCCTGTTTAGCTAACATCTGGATAATTATACAGGAAATAAAGAGGTAAATGTTATATATTTATACCATTTTATAAAATCACTGATTTTCCTACTTGGAAACTAATGAAAAACTTTATTTCAAATTCTGGTACACATTTCTAATGCATCTTCCTGAACTATGCTTCTTATATTTCCTTTCCCAAGCAACCACATTAGGAAGATTCAATACCAAGATGTGCAACAACAAGAAAATACCAAGGTTATTCTGTGAACATTCACAAAGGAGGACAAAGGAGAGGGTTATAAACTTCTGTTCAGAGACCTTCTCTATCTAAATAGACTGTTGTGTATTGCCTGCAACAGAAAAGTACTCCATGCCCAATAACACACTGAATAATTGTGATTTTGAATTTGTGAAAGAATTCTGAAGAATGGATTCTAGGGACTGCAGAATACTTTATTGTTGTGCAAACAAACCCACAACAAAAACCAAGGAGAAGTGGCAAAATTTAAAACCTTCTTCATTGCCAATAATCGACTATTTCCCATACTTACAGTTATATAACTGAAACAAACAACTTTATTGCCATGTAGTTTGGGTTAGTCTCACTTAAAAGGTTGTTGAGATGATCTGGATCTGGATGTGAATGAATTCCCTCACTGGATTTAATGAGTGTTGGACTTTGGCTAGGTCTCTCGTAGCAAGTGCAAACATGCAACAGTTGGAGAAAAAAAAGAAAAACTGAACTGGTAGCAAAAGGCTGGGAAGACAAATACGATAAACTTGGGAAAAATGCATTTAGCTGCCTTCCATTTGACATGAGGTCTGATTTACACCATGCCCATTTAAAATTTTAATTGCACATGGCATATGGGCAAGTTTTCTGTATTGCCTCCTCAAGATCAGTGCTGAGAGCAGAATGGAAGCTTTGGACAAAGTTTACTAGAGAAACCCTCCTGTTGAGTCATGAGCTTTCTAAACCCTTTCGTTCTCCATACACCACTCATAAGGTTTGCAAATAGGGTAAAGTTTCAGCTGTTTTGCCCTCCCTGAGTCAGAACATCCTGCTATAACCAGTTGCCATTTAGACCTGCGGTTTGCTCATCTAAGGTCACCTGATATCTCATGTGCACCAGGCCAGGAACTTTATCATCAAATTCATAGTTTGGAATCAACCAGCATGAGTTTTTGTGGCTGAGACTGGCAAACAGCTGGTCGTTGGATGCTCAAATACTCCTCCCAGTCACTGCCAGCCTGGAGAAAGCATCCAGCTCCTACTGCCTGGGTGACTGACTATATCTGTGGAGAACAACCCTCCTGACAAAGTGCTCTGGCACACAGAGGCTGAGAGGGTGAGCCACCCACACCCCACTCAAGGGGCCTGGTGCCATGAATGCCTGTCATCCTTCACAGGGAGAGGTTTTGTAGGCTGACTGGGGTGGCTTGGCTGACCACTGAGCATAGAGAGCAGGATGGTGAACGCTGCAAGAAGTGCTGCAGCCTTTGTAGTGCACAAAAGCACGTCATGGTATGTGTGAATCAGTTAAAAAAACTCAGAAACCAAAATCTCTTTTTTGTGTTTCATACCAAATGTCTTCTGGACATCTTTGATACACGTAAACGTGCCTGAGATGTGACACGTCCCGGAAGTTTCCTAAAGCGCAAGATTCAAAGGGATACCCAGTGAGGAGAACCAGAGGAGAACCAGAGGAGAACCTTCCACAGGGCTGTACTTGGGCATACAGAACTTATTCATGTCCCCTAGACCAGATGTTGCTTTTACAGCCTTGGACTGACACCCGTGAGAGGGGGTACAAAGGGACAACATGGACACCAGTGGGCAAGGTCTCTGGGCAGGGAACAGCCCTGCTGTCACCACAGAGAGGACCTGACCTTCTGCCCTAGAAAATGAAGTTGCTGGCACTTGAGAGAGCCCCTATTTCTTCCTCTGGGCATGACAATACTCACTCAGGAGCACTGACCAGTGAGAGGTGGACAGCAGGTGGGGAAAATGGTGGGTGTTTGTCACCAGTCATTTCCCTGGACATGTCACTCTCCTGGGTGTTCAGCAGGCTGTGCCTGGGGACTAGAACTGTCCCTGGGCCCATCCTTCATTAAGAGAATGCAAAGCCCTATCGCAGGCTACGGGGGTTCCCCGACAAGACCCAGTGGCACACTTTGTATGGGAGACGAGTCACGCAGCAGATGACCCACAAAATGGCAGTTTATTAAAACAAGAAGACAGCTTTTATACAGGGGAATACAGAAAGTTCGGGAATAAGGTGGGACCCCGGCTAGGAACATCAAATCCTGAGAGCTACTGATTTGGGAACTTGGAAGGATTGGCTGCAGGGATATGTCGGGTCACTAAGGGGGAAGGGAGAGCTGGGGGAACAATGGAAGAACTGTCCTGGGTGCATGGACAGGGGAGTTTGCTGAGGGTGCAGTGCTGCAGCCTTGTAGCTGAGCTGGTTCCCAGGCAGTTCTGCACAGCTGAAGTTGCTAGAAGTCTTCTAGAGAGATCTCTTCTTCTGAGCCTTCCTTGCAGCGCTTTTTCATCTCTCTCCACGCTCTGTAGGCCTCTTCTGGTCCACCCCTGACAAAGCCCAAGCATGAGAGCAGAGTTATAGACATCTCAAGGTACACAAACAACTCTGCCTGTCTGCTGGGTCTGTGAGCCAACACCAATGTGTTGATGGGAGAAAAGCTTCATATTCTGTGGGAATGGAGACTCCCAATTGCGTTTTGTTAGAGGCACTTGGGAAGGGTGTTCCCCTGCCCTGAGCAGGCTTCCAGCAGCCCTTGATAAACCCCAGCCTGGTATTATCTGAGTGTCATTGCTCAAAGCCACTCCTTCACCTCAAGGCAGCCGTACTGCAGGATTTGGGATGATCCCAGCATAATGCTTGTTGTTTACAAGGAAGGAGAAGATCTAAAATGCAGTTTCCTACTATGTCACTTCAATGCCACGACTGTGATTAAATTACATGGGAACTGCCATGTGAAAACCTCACTGACAGTCACAGGATCTGCCAGGTTATTTGCACTGACAAATCCAGTGGTCCAGAAGAAGAAATCATGGGATTTATAGAAAAAGCACTAGATTAAATGAATACATTCAAATTAGTTCTCTTAATTTTGTGCCACTTTTCCTGTTTTAAGTCACACCAGCTGGAAATTACAGCAGTAAATAGTGCAGAAATTGTATTAACTCTTAAAATCTGATAACTCCAAACAGCTGAGATTTTTAATGAGTTGCCTTTGGTTGTTACAGTAGATAAAACATGAAGAGTCTTGTGCTACTGCAAAGACCCTGGCAGCCTGCAGCCAAAGAACTCCAACAACTTCCTCAGAGTTTATCTACTGATGAATTTACTCTGGTGAATCAAAGGTTGCTTCTACATCATGTCATTTGTTACATTCTGATGGAGACTTGGATGCAAGTTTGTTGTGCCTCATAAAGAAAAAGCAGATACTGGGTTTGCACAAACAGATGGCTTCTCAAGTGCTTCCTGAGGAGGTGATTGTGGAGCTCAAGGGCCCTAGGTGTGACTGTAGAATCCATTTGATTTTCAGATGCTTTACTAAGTTTTGCTTGAAAAGCAAGGCAGGATAGTTGTGCATCAGGTACTGATGAACAGAGACTGGCTGGAGAGATGAGCCAAGATATAAAGCTCCAGATCTAATGCTCTAGATGTACTTTCTGTAACAACTGTTTCAGCTCTGCACATCCCAGGAATCGATATGTGTTGTCAGAGAACAAACAATAAATTTTGCAAGGTGCTACAACTGCAGCTTGCTTAAAACAACATACATCCATGCTTAACAGCTTTGCAAAATTGGACCTTGAGGGCTCAGCACTCTTTGGGATTCATCACTTGGTGAGTTTTGCTCTCTGTTCAGTGGTGCCATTATTCAAGCCATGACAGTATTCTCCTTTATGTATCCGTGTGTTTGGAACTGCTGAAAAAAGATCCTCTCCAGATGGAAATGTAGTGTGCAAACTATCCAAATGCTATTTTTGCAAACAGCATTTCCTGAACAATTGTTTGGGACTTTACTAACAGGGACAGGAAAGGCAATTCGAATATGGTTCCCAGAAACTTTTTCCCACTTAAAGGCAGTGTCATGGGACACTGTAATTTTACAGTGTGACTGGGCTGTAGAACTAGGACAGCTAAAGCCAGAGAGCAGCTCCAGTAAGTCCTCTTTCATGGGGTGTCCGACAGGACAAGATCCAGAAGAACACGAAGAGTAGCTCAGCCTGCCTGTGCAGTGAGCTGGAAATCTCAATGAGATTGTTTTAGGAGCCAGAGGGATTTGTATGGAGAGGCCCCTGTAGCTATCCTGCTGAATATCAGGCCCTGCTGAAAAACATGATGCTTTGGCTAGGAAAGCTTGAAGGAAACAGAAAGGCTCCAGCCCCTTCCTTGGAGACAATTATTCTAAAAAAAAGTATTTAGAAAAGCAAGGTTGGAGGTCTAACTTGGTGGAGGTGAAGCATTTAAAGATGAATTTGAATGAATGAAGAGATAAGCTGATGCTGCATTAGTCAGTAGCACAGATCTATCCATCAGGACTGTCTGAGCAAGTGTGGAGGGGCAGGTCTTCAGGCTGACTTCTGTCAAACTTGGCATAAAGTGCTGGAAACTGGGACTGAGAAGGTTGTGGAGAGGGGTTGAACGAGCCCACAGCTGCCTCAGCCTGCGGATTTCATAGATGGAAAGGGCATTCCTTAGGGTGTCCTTAAAAGGGTCTGCTTCTAGGACACTGAAAATATTGTGGATGAGGAAAAACAGGCCCAAGCAGATCACAGTGGGATTTAAGCTGTGTTGAGCTGATACATTTTCTGGGAAAACAAACGTTCTTTATATTACTGAAAGTTAAAACGCTGGCATTTGCAGCTTTGCTGGAATTTAAACCACTTATTTTCTTTATTGTTTGGAAAAGCATGACTAAACTATCGCTGGTTTAGACTTTGTATTGGGATGCTGGGAGTGGTCTCCTGGGGTGGATTAAACTGCGCTGTGAATCAATACCCTCACCGTGCTTTTAAGGTAATTGTAAGGGAATTCCTTAGTGGAACTATGTACCTGAAATCCTACCAGCATCCAGACAAAGCATAGATACCTGTAACTGCCCCAAACTAAAGCACATGTAAGATCACTCAAGGATTTGAACTATGTGAGAGGGACTTGAGGCTGTCACTGTATAAATTAGGTTGTCAGTCAAAAACCGGTCTCTTTCTGTTTTGAAATGATTTGTTTTGTCAATGTCTTGAGTACATTTGGACCTCCAAGTCTTTCCAGTACCTGCTGGCTCTTTGCCTACCACATATGTGTAGCCAACCAGGCTGAAATATCCCATTTTCTGACACTTCCTTTGTTTCTATGCATCTGTTAACTTTAGGCAGCTCCACATTTCCCTCTGAGTTTTCACAATGTTGAATTCGCCTCTCTCTTAGGAAGTCTGAAAACCACATTCTTACAAATTTCTAGCAGAAAATAAGCAACCAGATTTTTTTCCTGTCTTTCTTTTCTTTTCGAAGTTGTCTAACTTTATACAGACGCTCATCACTGTGTGAAACCTGTGAATTGTTGTCCTTCATTGATTTCAGCTTCTTGATCAGTTCTCTTCACCAGATTTCAAGAGAAATATAAGCACTGAGGCTGGAAGTCTGTCACAGTTGTTCAAGGCTAGTTAGATTCTCCCTTTGGGTATTTTCTAGAATATCTTCTTATACATAATGTATTTCTTTCTCTGTAGGCTTCTGTTTCATAGTTATCCAAAGCCTTGACGCTTCCTTGTCAATAAAGCTTGGCACACTTTCAATCACAGTGCTTTGGAGCTTTATTCTTTTGTGGTTGAAAGAATCACTGCTAGGAAATGCCTGAGGAAAGCACAGCTATATATGATAAGGAAGGTTTATGTCATTAGAAAGGGGAGCTTATCTTAAATAGTGTTCTAATAATTATGTTTCATTATGTTTTGATGTTTCTTCCCAAGAAGAGTCCAACAGTGGTGGTGAGAACTGAGCTGGAAAAACTAATGGAAGTGCAGCAAGGAAATGCCACGGGTCTGTTCAGTGTAGTGTTTTCAGCTTTAGCAACAACTTATGTTTTCATCTAGGAAGATGAATCTTCAAGTGGGCAATGTTCTATTGAGCTTCTGCATCAATTACAGTTAATGAACCAAGTAACAGACTCATTAATGATCCAGTGTGGTTGAGGGAGAATGCAAGACTCAGTGGAGGAATGTGCTGCAAACAACTGCATCCAGGTAAGCCAGGTGCCTGCCAGCTCCTGGGATAAACGGGGGGACCTCAGCGTTCAGGGAACAAAATACCAGGAGTGAAAGTGATAGAAATTACAGATAACCTGTGCAGTTGCTAGGGAATAGAACAGCAGCAGTGGGGCTAATGGGGTCTAGTCCTTCAAGACATTACATGGGCATGATTCAGCGACAACACTGTTTGTACGTAAACTGTGGTATCTTAGAGGCTTCAGCCAAACTAGGATACTCACTACTCGGGGACCAATGCCAGCCTGAAACATATAAAAATACAAGAGCATGGCTGTAGAAAAGAAAGGATACAAAGGTCACCAGTGCATTGTCCCCATGCTGCCAGTGCTCCTAGCACTGGGAGTTTGGGGAGGCAGAGGGACACCCCAGAATCCATCATGCCTCCACCAGGGTACAGCAGCCAGCCAGTACTACCCTGGACTCTCCATCCTGCCCTGCCCATGGCCAACACTGTCTGTGCAAAAGATGAAGAAAGGAAAAGGAAGAGCTCAGCAATCCAGAGCATCTCTACCCCTGATCTGTTGCTTTGCAGCATCTTGAGAAGGAACCAACCTCTATAGTTCTAAGAGAGGGAGTTTTCTCTGTTGTGGCTGGGGAGGGACAGCACCTACGTCCAAGTAGGTTGGGTTGTTACAGTGCCTCCCTACTGCTTATTAGCATTGCAGAAAATGCACATCAGTTATGAATTGCTCCATCTATTGATGTTTGAGAATTAAACTATTTCTATGACACTGGCATCCAAAAATATGGGCCCTTACAGACCCATAAGACAAAAGTATAGAGCTCAGTTCAGACCCTGGTATCTCAGTTCCTCTGATGTAAGGTGGTCAACAAAAGGCTCAGCCTCTCAAAGAAGAATAAGGGATAGGAAGTGAAAAAACTGGATCCCTTTGACCAACAGTGAGTTCTGTGGGCATTTGGAAAGCATTAGTTGGTCTCTATGCTCAGCCTTAGAGAACCAGCAAGATCAAGCTGATGGAAAGGAGAAGGTGACAGTAAGTACACCTCTGTGTGCTTTTGGCTCTGGAAAGCATCAGCATATAAATATCACTCAGCTGGTGGAGGCTTGCAGGGAACTATTTTTAATCCTATTACCTCCTTTGCTTTCAGTATGTGTTTATGTTTTCCCACAGAAGACATGGGAGCTGTCTCGTGCACTTAGTCTCTGCTTCAGAGCCATTAGCATGCCTGGTACAATTATAAATGCACTGAGACACAACTCAGACTTTATTTATATTCAGAATGTTTTTTTTCTCATTCTAGGGACATTTCAGACATGGAAGTGCAATATTCAGCCCCACATCTGAATTCCTGAAGTGATAATTTTTTTACTGGCTAGAATGACACTTTCAGCAGGCTTTCTATCTCTTTGAGAAAAACAAACAAATTAGTGGGTCAGCAGCTCTTAAATTTACAAATCCTGAACTTCTTCATTTGTTTTAAGTAAGAGATCTGCACAAGCATGTCTCTCAGCCAACTGCTCACATCCCACTGTACTGCTATAGCATGCTATCTCTAAGCAATCAGTCGTAATTAGGTTTTGGCTTATAGGAAAATGTATGATTTGGTCTTTGCATTTCTACTTCTGGCTCACCAGTATTTGAAGCCTTTGGGTTTTTTTCCCCTCTGAAGTGGAAAAATGGATGGTCAGGGTCAGATTTGTCTTGGATACAGTTCTGTTCACTTACAAAAACTGTATTTAATGTCCTTTCTCACTGAGCATTGCAGCACTGTTATTATTTAAGGCCTTTTCTCTATTGCCATCTTTGATCACCAGCTCCACAGCTGCCTCTTCCCTGGATAAGGAGTTCTGCTCATCTGTGAAGTCAGTGAGTAGAAGGAGCCATTCAGTGAGTTGCTGAACCTGTAGCAAAAACCACACTTCAAATCTGCTGTTTGCATAAGTTTAATTCTAGAAGGGGTACAGGAAGACTGCAGCAGAAGGCAGGAATGGGAAAGATAACACAGCTGATGATTCAGAAGCAAAATTCACCACTACAAAAGATCTATATACATTATTTATAGGGCAGGCTGGCACCACTACTTTGAAATCACTCTGCCCTCATGTTTTGGCTGCTCTTCTATGAGTCTGCAGAGAAGTGGGAGACAAGATGATGCAGCAGAGGGGATGTGTGAGAGTCTCGGCAGAAGGCCATTTAGATGGGTTATGTAAATCCAAAGGGATAAACCTTGGATGTTTCTTGTGCATTTTGCGGAGTGGCACTTCTCAAGGTTTAGCTGAGGTTAGTTGAAAACCTCCTAGTCCCTGCAAATGGAAACAGAGCAGAGCTGGAGGTGTGCATTCCTCTTTGAGGAGGGAGGAGCTATGCCCGGCCTCACAGGCCTAGGTGTGTCCATAAATTCTTTACACAAGAAGGCAAAGGCTTCTCACTTCTTAACCCAATTAAGTGACTCCGTGCCATGAGTTCAATACCTGCCAAACTCCCAGTTCATCAGTATTTTCAGGGAGCTCAATCCATTTCCTGCTGGAGGGTTTGTGCATGTGTTAGGGGCTTGCTTTATAGCTCCCTTGCTGTGAGATGCACAGCCTTTGGCTCTCCTGCTAGAAGAGTGTACCTGCTATGTACACTCATCTAATTTGCCCCCCTGTTTGATTTCTGTGTTGAACTCTCGGTGCTGTTGACTTACAGCAATTATGGAGTTTTCTGCCAATTAGGCAGTGGAGATGAGCAGCACTGGGCTCCCAAACTGCCATTCTGATGCTCAGTGCACTGCTGAGCTGCCACAGGCTATCGCAGAGCTGTTGGCACTAGCATTTTTCTTCTGCTTGCTGAGGGCTTTTGGGTCAGCCTGCAGCCTCACAAAATCTATTCAAGGAAAAATTAGAGTTGAAGTGAACTCTTGCATAAAAGCAACAGAGAGAAAAAGGCCAAAAAACCATTCTTTTGTAGCAATGAATTTTCTCTCTACGTTACAAGCATCGTCATAGTTCACTGGGGAATACCACCTGGTGTTCTTCACTAAGATAAGGCTCATACACATCTTCCAGGGTCATCAGAAGCCAACTCAGCCCCCAGAGCGGTTTTGGGAACACCTCTAATCCCTGTGTGTCCCACTTTCCAACAGGTGAATGAAACTAACAGTCCCTTTCTGTAACGCTTTCCCTGCTTCATTTGGAAGCAATTCGGGTTAATAGCTGCCCTATCAATTTGCAGTGACATGCAGGGGGACAACACTGTACTTCTGGTGATAGTCAAGACTTCTGTTTTGCAGTAACAATACAAAAATTGGTCTGGTGCAAAACCCCAGTAAAGACCAGTTGTCTCCATTTAAATTCTTGCAGCAGCATTCACACACATTCAGAACAGAGTACAAGGACAAACAGCAGCTTTCACAGTTACCAGCAGTGTTTTGTGCAGAGCCCAAAAGTGAATGTTAACACTGTATATTTACGCTGCCTTCTTGTGATCTGTAGTTCTGTAGAGTCCTCTCTCTTTCATCTGATTTCTTGGCCATGCTTTTTGGTTTTTACCTTTGTTACATCCTCTTCTTTTTGGCAGTTCTGGCAGAGTAGAACAGATGTTGCA